>NW_025228084.1:301588-304899 GCF_018294505.1 Triticum aestivum
TACTAGGCTATCGAGCTAGTTCGATTCTAGTGTAAAATTATTTGAACTAGCTTATAGAGCTAGTTCAACTCTAGTGTCAAATTATTTGAACTAGCTTATAGAGCTAGTTCAACTCTCGTCTAAAATTATTTGTACAAGCTTATAGAGCTAGTTCAACTCTAGTGTAAAATTATTTGTACTAGGCTATAGAGCAAGTTCAACTCTAGTGTAAAATTATTTGAACTAGCTTATACAGCTAGTTCAACTCTAGTGTAAAACTATTTGAACTAGCTTATAGATCTAGTTCAACTCTAGTGTAAAATTATTTGTACTCGGCTATAGAGCTAGTTCAACTCTAGTGTAAAATTTCTTTGAACTAGGTTATAGAGCTAGTTCAATTCAGTGTAAAATTATTTGTACTAGACTATAGAGCTAGTTCAACTCTGGTGTAATATTATTTGTACTAGGCTATAGAGCTAGTTCAACTCTAGTGTAAAATTATTTGAACTAGCTTATAGAGCTAGGTCAACTCTAGTGTAAAATTATTTGAACTAGCTTATAGTGCTAGTTCAACCCTAGTGTAAAATTGTTTGAACTAGCTTATAGAGCTAGTTCAAGTCTAGTCTAAAATTATTTTTACAAGCTTATAGAGCTAGTTCATCTCTAGTGTAAAATTATTTGTACTAGGCTATAGAGCTAGTTCGACTCTAGTGTAAAATTGTTTGAACTAGCTTATAGAGCTAGTTCAACTCCAGTGTAAGAGTGTTTGAACTAGCTTATAGAGCTAGTTCAACTCTGGTGTAATATTATTTGTACTAGGCTATAGAGCTAGTTCAACTCTAGTGTAAAATTATTTGAACTAGCTTATAGAGCTAGGTCAACTCTAGTGTAAAATTATTTGAACTAGCTTATAGTGCTAGTTCAACCCTAGTGTAAAAATATTTGAACTAGCTTATAGAGCTAGTTCAAGTCTAGTCTAAAATTATTTTTACAAGCTTATAGAGCTAGTTCATCTCTAGTGTAAAATTATTTGTACTAGGCTATAGAGCTAGTTCGACTCTAGTGTAAAATTGTTTGAACTAGCTTATAGAGCTAGTTCAACTCTAGTGTAAAATTCTTTGAATTAGCTTATAGAGCTAGTTCAACTCTGGTGTAAAATTATTTGAACTAGCTTATAGAGCTAGTTCAACTCTAGTGCAAAATTATTTGTACAAGTTTATAGAGCTAGTTCAACTCTAGTGTAAAATTATTTGAACTAGCTTATAGAGCTAGTTCAACTCTAGTGTAAAATTATTTGAACTAGCTTATAGTGCTAGTTCAACCCTAGTGTAAAATTATTTGAACTAGCTTATAGAGCTAGTTCAAGTCTAGTCTAAAATTATTTGTACAAGCTTATAGAGCTAGTTCAACTCTAGTGTAAAATTATTTGTACTAGGCTATAGAGCTAGTTCGACTCTAGTGTAAAATTATTTGAACTAGCTTATAGAGCTAGTTCAACTCTAGTGTAAAATTATTTGAATTAGCTTATAGAGCTAGTTCAACTCTGGTGTAAAATTATTTGAACTAGCTTATAGAGCTAGTTCAACTCTAGTATAAAATTATTTGTACAAGCTGATAGAGCTAGTTTAACTCTAGTGTAAAATTATTTGTACTAGGCTATAGAGCTAGTTCAACTGTAGTGTAAAATTATTTGAACTAGCTAATAAAGCTAGTTCAACTCTAGGTTAAAATTATTTGTACAAGCTTATAGAGCCAGTTCAACTCTAGTGTAAAATAATTTGAACTAGGCTATAGAGCTAGTTCGACTCTAGTGTAAAATTATTTGAACTAGGTTATAGAGCTAGTTCAACTCAGTGTAAAATTATTTGTACTTAACTCTAGTGTAAAATTATTTGTACAAGCTTATAGAGCTAGTTCAACTCTAGTCTAAAATTATATGTACTAGGCTATAGGGCTAGTTCAACTCTAGAGTTAAATTATTTGAACTAGCTTGTAGAGCTAGTTCAACTCTAATGTAAAATTTTTTGAACTAGCTTATAGAGCTAGTTCAACTCTAGTGTAAAATTATTTGAACTAGCTTATAGAGCTAGTTCAACTCTAGTGTAAAATTATTTGAACTAGCTTATAGAGCTAGTTCAACTCTAGAGTAACTTATTTGTACTAGGCTATACAGCTAGTTCAACTCTATTGTAAAATTATTTTTACAAGTTTATAGAGCTAGTTCAACTCTAGTGTAAAATTATTTGTACTAGGCTATCGAGCTAGTTCGATTCTAGTGTAAAATTATTTGAACTAGCTTATAGAGCTAGTTCAACTCTAGTGTCAAATTATTTGAACTAGCTTATAGAGCTAGTTCAACTCTCGTCTAAAATTATTTGTACAAGCTTATAGAGCTAGTTCAACTCTAGTGTAAAATTATTTGTACTAGGCTATAGAGCAAGTTCAACTCTAGTGTAAAATTATTTGAACTAGCTTATACAGCTAGTTCAACTCTAGTGTAAAACTATTTGAACTAGCTTATAGATCTAGTTCAACTCTAGTGTAAAATTATTTGTACTCGGCTATAGAGCTAGTTCAACTCTAGTGTAAAATTTCTTTGAACTAGGTTATAGAGCTAGTTCAATTCAGTGTAAAATTATTTGTACTAGACTATAGAGCTAGTTCAACTCTGGTGTAATATTATTTGTACTAGGCTATAGAGCTAGTTCAACTCTAGTGTAAAATTATTTGAACTAGCTTATAGAGCTAGGTCAACTCTAGTGTAAAATTATTTGAACTAGCTTATAGTGCTAGTTCAACCCTAGTGTAAAATTGTTTGAACTAGCTTATAGAGCTAGTTCAAGTCTAGTCTAAAATTATTTTTACAAGCTTATAGAGCTAGTTCATCTCTAGTGTAAAATTATTTGTACTAGGCTATAGAGCTAGTTCGACTCTAGTGTAAAATTGTTTGAACTAGCTTATAGAGCTAGTTCAACTCCAGTGTAAGAGTGTTTGAACTAGCTTATAGAGCTAGTTCAACTCTGGTGTAATATTATTTGTACTAGGCTATAGAGCTAGTTCAACTCTAGTGTAAAATTATTTGAACTAGCTTATAGAGCTAGGTCAACTCTAGTGTAAAATTATTTGAACTAGCTTATAGTGCTAGTTCAACCCTAGTGTAAAAATATTTGAACTAGCTTATAGAGCTAGTTCAAGTCTAGTCTAAAATTATTTTTACAAGCTTATAGAGCTAGTTCATCTCTAGTGTAAAATTATTTGTACTAGGCTATAGAGCTAGTTCGACTCTAGTGTAAAATTGTTTGAACTAGCTTATAGAGCTAGTTCAACTCTAG
>NW_025228084.1:304909-306320 GCF_018294505.1 Triticum aestivum
TACTAGGCTATCGAGCTAGTTCGATTCTAGTGTAAAATTATTTGAACTAGCTTATAGAGCTAGTTCAACTCTAGTGTCAAATTATTTGAACTAGCTTATAGAGCTAGTTCAACTCTCGTCTAAAATTATTTGTACAAGCTTATAGAGCTAGTTCAACTCTAGTGTAAAATTATTTGTACTAGGCTATAGAGCAAGTTCAACTCTAGTGTAAAATTATTTGAACTAGCTTATACAGCTAGTTCAACTCTAGTGTAAAACTATTTGAACTAGCTTATAGATCTAGTTCAACTCTAGTGTAAAATTATTTGTACTCGGCTATAGAGCTAGTTCAACTCTAGTGTAAAATTTCTTTGAACTAGGTTATAGAGCTAGTTCAATTCAGTGTAAAATTATTTGTACTAGACTATAGAGCTAGTTCAACTCTAGTGTAAAATTATTTGTACAAGCTTATAGAGCTAGTTCAACTCTAGTGTAAAAGTATTTGAACTAGTTTATAGAGCTAGTTCAGCTCTAGTGTAAAATTATTCGAACGAGCTTATACAGCTAGTTCATCTCTAGTGTAAAATTATTTGTACTAGGCTATAGAGCTAGTTCAACTCTAGTGTAAAATTATTTGAACTAGCTTATAGAGCTAGTTCAACTCTAGTGTAAAATTACTTGTACTAGGCTATAGCGCTAGTTCAACTCCAATGTAAGAGTATTTGAACTAGCTTATAGAGCTAGTTCAACTCTAGTGTAAAATTATTTGTACTAGGCTATAGAGCTAGTTCAACTCTAGTGTAAAATTATTTGAACTAGCTTATACAGCTAGTTCAACTCTAGTGTAAAATTATTTGAACTAGCTTATAGTGCTAGTTCAATTCTAGTTTTAAATTATTTGAACTAGCTTATAGAGCTAGTTCTAGTCTAGTCTAAAATTCTTTGTACAAGCTTATAGAGCTAGTTCAACTCTAGTGTAAAATTATTTGTACTACGCTATAGAGCTAGTTCGACTCTAGTATAAAATTATTTGAACTAGCTTATAGAGCTAGTTCAACTCTAGTGTAAAATTATTTGAATTAGCTTATAGAGCTAGTTCAACTCTCGTGTAAAATAATTTGAACTAGGTTATAGAGCTAGTTCAATTCAGTGTAAAATTATTTGTACTAGACTATAGAGCTAGTTTAACTCTGGTGTAAAATTATTTGTACTAGGCTATAGAGCTAGTTCAACTCTAGTGTAAAATTATTTGAACTAGCTGATAGATCTAGTTCAACTCTAGTGTAAAATTATTTGTACTCGGCTATAGAGCTAGTTCAACTCTAGTGTAAAATTATTTGAACTAGGTTATAGAGCTAGTTCAACTCCAGTGTAAGAGTATTTGAACTAGCTTATGGAGCTAGTTCAACTCTAGTGTAAAATTATTTACACT
>NW_025228084.1:306730-312048 GCF_018294505.1 Triticum aestivum
TTTGAACTAGGTTATAGAGCTAGTTCAATTCAGTGTAAAATTATTTGTACTAGACTATAGAGCTAGTTTAACTCTGGTGTAAAATTATTTGTACTAGGCTATAGAGCTAGTTCAACTCTAGTGTAAAATTATTTGAACTAGCTGATAGATCTAGTTCAACTCTAGTGTAAAATTATTTGTACTAGGCTATAGAGCTAGTTCAACTCTAGTGTAAAATTATTTGAACTAGGTTATAGAGCTAGTTCAACTCCAGTGTAAGAGTATTTGAACTAGCTTATGGAGCTAGTTCAACTCTAGTGTAAAATTATTTACACTAGGCTATAGAGCTAGTTCAACTCTAGTGTAAAATTATTTGAACTAGCTTATAGAGCAAGTTCAACTCTAGTGTAAAATTAGTTGAACTAGCATATAGAGCTAGTTCAACTCCAGTGTAAGAGTATTTGAACTAGCTTATAGAGCTAGTTCAACTCTAGTGTAAAATTATTTGTACTAGGCTATAGAGCTAGTTCAACTCTAGTGTAAAATTATTTGAACTAGCTTATAGAGCTAGTTCAACTCTAGTGTAAAATTATTTGAACTAGCTTATAGTGCTAGTTCAACCCTAGTGTAAATTATTTGAACTAGCTTATAGAGCTAGTTCAAGTCTAGTATAAAATTATTTGTACAAGCTTATAGAGCTAGTTCAACTCTAGTGTAAAATTATTTGTACTAGGCTATAGAGCTAGTTCGACTCTAGTGTAAAATTGTTTGAACTAGCTTATAGAGCTAGTTCAACTCTAGTGTAAAATTCTTTGAATTAGCTTATAGAGCTAGTTCAACTCTGGTGTAAAATTATTTGAACTAGCTTATAGAGCTTGTCCAACTCTAGTGTAAAATTATTTATACAAGCTTATAGAGCTAGTTCAACTCTAATGTAAAATTATTTGAACTAGCTTATAGAGCTAGTTCAACTCTAGTGTAAAATTATTTGAACTAGCTTATAGTGCTAGTTCAACCCTAGTGTAAAATTATTTGAACTAGCTTATAGAGCTAGTTCAAGTCTAGTCTAAAATTATTTGTACAAGCTTATAGAGCTAGTTCAACTCTACTGTAAAATTATTTGTACTAGGCTATAGAGCTAGTTCGACTCTAGTGTAATATTATTTGAACTAGCTTATAGAGCTAGTTCAACTCTAGTGTAAAATTATTTGAATTAGCTTATAGAGCTAGTTCAACTCTGGTGTAAAATTATTTGAACTAGCTTATAGAGCTAGTTCAACTCTAGTCTAAAATTATTTGTACAAACTTATAGAGCTAGTTTAACTCTAGTGTAAAATTATTAGTACTAGGCTATAGAGCTAGTTCCACTGTAGTGTAAAATTATTTGAACTAGCTAATAGAGCTAGTTCAAATCTAGGTTAAAATTATTTGTACAAGCTTATAGAGCCACTTCAACTCTAGTGTAAAATTATTTGAACTAGGCTATAGAGCTAGTTCGACTCTAGTGTAAAATTATTTGAACTAGGTTATAGAGCTAGTTCAACTCAGTGTAAAATTATTTGTACTTAACTCTAGTGTAAAATTATATCTACTAGGCTATAGAGCTAGGTCAAGTCTAGTCTAAAATTATATCTACTAGGCTATAGAGCTAGTTCAACTCTAGTGTTAAATTATTTGAACTAGCTTGTAGAGCTAGTTCAACTCTAGTGTAAAATTATTTGAACTAGCTTATAGAGCTAGATCAACTCTAGTGTAAAATTATTTGAACTAGCTTATAGAGCTAGTTCAACTCTAGTGTAACTTATTTGTACTAGGCTATAGAGCTAGTTCAACTTTATTGTAAAATTATTTGTACAAGCTTATAGAGCTAGTTCAATTCTAGTGTAAAATTATTTGTACTAGGCTATCGAGCTAGTTCGATTCTAGTGTAAAATTATTTGAACTAGCTTGTAGAGCTAGTTCAACTCTAGTGTCAAATTATTTGAACTAGCTTATAGAGCTAGTTCAACTCTGGTGTAAAATTCTTTGAACTAGCTTACAGAGCTAGTTCAACTCTAGTCTAAAATTATTTGTACAAGCTTATAGAGCTAGTTCAACTCTAGTGTAAAATTATTTGTACTAGGCTATAGAGCTAGTTCAACTCTTGTGTAAAATTATTTGAACTAGCTTATACAGCTAGTTCAATTCTAGTGTAAAACTATTTGAACTAGCTTATTGATCTAGTTCAACTCTAGTGTAAAATTATTTGTACTCGGCTATAGAGCTAGTTCAACTCTAGTGTAAAATTTCTTTGAACTAGGTTATAGAGCTAGTTCAATTCATTGTAAAATTATTTGTACTAGACTATAGAGCTAGTTCAATTCTAGTGTAAAATTATTTGTACAAGCTTATAGAGCTAGTTCAACTCCAATGTAAAAGTATTGGAACTAGTTTATAGAGCTAGTTCAACTCTAGTGTAAAATTATTTGAACTAGCTTATAGAGCTAGTTCAACTCTAGTGTAAAATTATTTGTACTAGGTTATAGAGCTAGTTCAACTCTAGTGTAAAATTATTTGAACTAGCTTATAGAGCTAGTTCAACTCTAGTGTAAAATTATTTGAACTAGCTTATAGAGCTAGTTCAACTCTAGTGTAACTTATTTGGACTAGGCTATAGAGCTAGTTCAACTTTATTGTAAAATTATTTGTACAAGCTTATAGAGCTAGTTCAATTCTAGTGTAAAATTATTTGTACTAGGCTATCGAGCTAGTTCGATTCTAGTGTAAAATTATTTGAACTAGCTTGTAGAGCTAGTTCAACTCTAGTGTCAAATTATTTGAACTAGCTTATAGAGCTAGTTCAACTCTGGTGTAAAATTCTTTGAACTAGCTTATAGAGCTAGTTCAACTCTAGTCTAAAATTATTTGTACAAGCTTATAGAGCTAGTTCAACTCTAGCGTAAAATTATTTGTACTAGGCTATAGAGCTAGTTCAACTCTTGTGTAAAATTATTTGAACTAGCTTATACAGCTAGTTCAACTCTAGTGTAAAACTATTTGAACTAGCTTATTGATCTAGTTCAACTCTAGTGTAAAATTATTTGTACACGGCTATAGAGCTAGTTCAACTCTAGTGTAAAATTTCTTTGAACTAGGTTATAGAGCTAGTTCAATTCATTGTAAAATTATTTGTACTAGACTATAGAGCTAGTTCAACTCTAGTGTAAAATTATTTGTACAAGCTTATAGAGCTAGTTCAACTCCAATGTAAAAGTATTGGAACTAGTTTATAGAGCTAGTTCAACTCTAGTGTAAAATTATTTGAACTAGCTTATAGAGCTAGTTCAACTCTAGTGTAAAATTATTTGTACTAGGTTATAGAGCTAGTTCAACTCTAGTGTAAAATTGTTTGAACTAGCTTATAGAGCTAGTTCAACTCTAGTGTAAAATTACTTGTACTAGGCTATAGAGCTAGTTCAACTCCAGTGTAAGAGTATATGAACTAGCTTATAGAGCTAGTTCAACTCTAGTGTAAAATTATTTGTACTAGGCTATAGAGCTAGTTCAACTCTAGTGTAAAATTATTTGAACTAGCTTATACAGCTAGTTCAACCCTAATGTAAAATTATTTGAACTAGCTTATAGTGCTAGTTCAACTCTAGTGTAAAATTATTTGAACTAGCTTATAGAGCTAGTTCAAGTCTAGTCTAAAATTATTTGCACAAGCTTTTAGAGCTAGTACAACTCTAGTGTAAAATTATTTGTACTAGGCTATAGAGCTAGTTCGACTCTAGTATAAAATTATTTGAACTAGCTTATAGAGCTAGTTCAACTCTAGTGTAAAATTATTTGAATTAGCTTATAGAGCTAGTTCAACTCTGGTGTAAAATTATTTGGACTAGGTTATAGAGCTAGTTCAGTTTAGTGTAAAATTATTTGTACTAGACTATAGAGCTAGTTTAACTCTAGTGTAAAATTATTTGTACTAGGCTATAGAGCTAGTTCAACTCTAGTGTAAAATTGTTTGAACTAGCTTATAGATCTAGTTCAACTCTAGTGTAAAATTATTTGTACTCGGCTATAGATCTAGTTCAACTCTAGTGTAAAATTATTTGAACTAGGTTATAGAGCTAGTTCAACTCCAGTGTAAGAGTATTTGAACTAGCTTATAGAGCTAGTTCAACTCTAGTGTAAAATTATTTGAACTAGCTTATAGAGCTAGTTCAACTCTAGTGTAAAATTATTTGAACTAGCTTATAGAGCTAGTTCAACTCTAGTGTAAAATTATTTGAACTAGGCTATAGAGCTAGTTCAACTCTAGTGTAAAATTATTTGTACTAGGCTATAGAGCTAGTTCAACTCTAGTGTAAAATTATTTGTACGAGGCTATAGTGCTAGTTTAACTCTAGTGTAAAATTATTTGAACTAGCTTATAGAGCTAGTACAATTCGAGTGTAAAATTATTTGTACTAGGCTATAGAGCTAGTTCAACTCTAGTGTAAAATTATTTGAACTAGCTTATAGAGCTAGTTCAACTCTACTGTAAAATTATTTATACAAGCTTACAGAGCTAGTTCAACTCTAGTGTAAAATTATTTGTAATAGGCTATAGAGCTAGTTCACCTCCAGTGTAAAATTATTTGAACGAGCTTATAGAGCTAGTTCAACTCTAGTGTAAAATTATTTGTACTAGGCTATAGAGCTAGTTCAACTCTAGTGTAAAATTACTTGAACTACCTTACAGAGCTAGTTCATCTCTAGTGTAAAATTATTTGAACTAGCTTATAGTGCTAGTTTAACTCTAGTGTAAAATTATTTGAAACTCTACTCTAAAAATATTTGTACAAGATTATAGAGCTAGTTCAACTCTAGTGTAAAATTATTTGAACTAGGTTATAGAGCTAGTTCAACTCTAGTGTAACATTATTTGAACTAGCTTATAGAGCTAGTTCAACTCTAGTCTAAAATTATTTGTACAAGCTTATAGAGCTAGTTCAATTCTAGTGTAAATTCTTTGTACTAGGCTATAGAGCTAGTTCAACTCTAGTGTAAAATTATTTGTACAAGCTTATAGAGCTAGTTCAACTCTAGTGTAAAATTATTTGAACTAGGCTATAGAGCTAGTTCAACTCTAGTGTAAAATTATTTGAACTAGCTTGTAAAGCTAGTTCAACTCTAGTGTAAAATTATTTGTACAAGCTTATAGAGCTAGTTTAACTCTAGTGTAAAATTATTTGTACTAGGCTATAGAGCTAGTTCAACTCCAGTGTAAAAGTATTTGAACTAGTTTATAGAGCTAGTTCAACTCTAGTGTAAAATTATTTGAACTAGGTTATAGAGCTAGTTCAACTCTAGTGTAA
>NW_025228084.1:312058-313241 GCF_018294505.1 Triticum aestivum
AGCTTACAAAGCTAGTTCAACTCTAGTGTAAAATTATTTGAACTAGCTTATAGTGCTAGTTTAACTCTAGTGTAAAATTATTTGTACTAGGCTATAAAGCTAGTTCAACTCTAGTGTAAAATTATTTGAACTAGCTTATAGAGCTAGTTCAACTCTAGTGTAACATTATTTGAACTAGCTTATAGAGCTAGTTCAACTCTAGTCTAAAATTATTTGTACAAGCTTATAGAGCTAGTTGAATTCTAGTGTAAATTATTTGTACTAGGCTATAGAGCTAGTTCAACTCTAGTGTAAAATTATTTGAACTAGCTTATAGAGCTAGTTCAACTCCAGTGTAAAATTATTTGTACTAAGCTATAGAGCTAGTTCAACTCTAGTGTAAAATTATTTGAACTAGCTTATAGAGCTAGTTCAACTCTAGTGTAAAATTATTTGTACTAGGCTATAGAGCTAGTTCAACTCTAGTGTAAAATTATTTGAACTTGCTAATAGAGCTAGTTCAACTCTAGTGTAAAATTATTTGTACTAGGCTATAGAGCTAGTCCAACTCTAGTGTAAAATTATTTGAACTAGCTTACAGAGCTAGTTCAACTCTAGTGTGAAATTATTTGAACTAGCTTATAGTGCTAGTTTAACTCTAGTGTAAAATTATTTGAAACTCTAGTCTAAAAATATTTGTACAAGCTTATAGAGCTAGTTCAACTCTAGTGTAAAATTATTTGAACTAGCTTATAGAGCTAGTTCAACTCTAGTGTAACATTATTTGAACTAGCTTATAGAGCTAGTTCAACTCTAGTCTAAAATTATTTGTACAAGCTTATAGAGCTAGTTCAATTCTAGTGTAAATTATTTGTACTAGGCTATAGAGCTAGTTCAACTCTAGTGTAAAATTATTTGTACAAGCTTATAGAGCTAGTTCAACTCTAGTGTAAAATTATTTGTACTAGGCTATAGGGCTAGTTTAACTCTAGTGTAAAATTATTTGAACTAGCTTATAAAGCTAGTTCAATTGTAGTGTAAAATTATTTGTACTAGGCTATAGAGCTAGTTCAACTCTAGTGTAAAATTATTTGAAATAGCTTATAGAGCTAGTTCAACTCTACTGTAAAATTATTTGTACAAGCTTATAAAGCTAGTTCAACTCTAGTGTAAAATTTCTTTGAACTAGTTTATAGAGCTAGTT
>NW_025228084.1:316109-326399 GCF_018294505.1 Triticum aestivum
ATTTGTACTAGGCTATAGAGCTAGTTCAACTCTAGTGTAAAATTATTTCAACTAGTTTGTAAAGCTAGTTCAACTCTAGTGTAAAATTATTTGTACAAGCTTAGAGAGCTAGTTCAACTCTAGTGTAAAATTATTTGTACTAGTATATAGAGCTAGTTCAACTCTAGTGTAAAATTATTTGTACTAGGCTATAGAGCTAGTTCAACTCCAGTGTAAAATTATTTGAACTAGCTTATAGAGCTAGTTCAACTCCAGTGTAAAATTATTTGTACTAGGCTATAGAGCTAGTTCAACTCTAGTGTAAAATTATTTGAACAAGCTTACAGAGCTAGTTCAACTCTAGTGTAAAATTATTTTAACTAGCTTATAGTGCTAGTTTAACTCTAGTGTAAAATTATTTGAACTAGCTTATAGAGCTAGTTCAATTCTAGTCTAAAATTATTTGTACTAGGCTATAGAGCTAGTTAAACTCTAGTGTAAAATTATTTGAACTAGCTTATAGAGCTAGTTCAACTCTACTGTAAAATTATTTGTACCAGCTTATTGAGCTAGTTCAAGTCTAGTGTAAAATTATTTGTAATAGGCTACAGAGCTAGTTCAACTCCAGTGTAAAATTATTTGAACGAGCTTATAGAGCTAGTTCAACTCTAGTGTAAAATTATTTGTACTAGCTTATAGAGCTAGTTCAACTCTAGTGTAAAATTATTTGAACTAGCTTATAGTGCTAGTTCAACTCTAGGGTAAAATTATTTGAACTAGCTTATAGTGCTAGTTTAACTCTAGTGTAAAATTATTTGAAACTCTAGTCTAAAATTATTTGTACAAGCTTATAGAGCTAGTTCAACTCTAGTGTAAAATTATTTGTACTAGGCTATAGAGCTAGTTCAACTGTAGTGTAAAATTATTTGTACAAGCTTATAGAGCTAGTTCAACTCTAGTGTAAAATTATTTGTACTAGGCTATAGAGCTAGTTCAACTCCAGTGTAAAAGTATTTGAACTAGCTTATAGAGCTAGTTCAACTCTAGTGTAAAATTATTAGTACTAGGGTATAGAGCTAGTTCAACTCTAGTGTATAATTATTTGAACAAGCTTACAGAGCTAGTTCACCTCTAGTGTAAAATTATTTGAACTAGCTTATAGTGCTAGTTTAACTCTAGTGTAAAATTATTTGTGCTAGGTTATAGAGCTACTTCAAATCTAGTGTAAAATTATTTGTACTAGGCTATAGAGCTAGATCAACTCTAGTGTAAAATTATTTGACCTATCTTATAGAGGTAGTTCAACTCTAGTGTAAAATTATTTGTACAAGCTTATAGAGCTAGTTCAAATCTAGTGTAAAATTATTTGTAATAGGCTATAGAGCTAGTTCAACTCCACTATAAAATTATTAGAACGAGCTTATAGAGCTAGTTCAACTCTATTGTAAAATTATTTGTACTAGGCTATAGAGCTAGTTCAACTCTAGTGTAAAATTATTTGAACTAGCTTACAGAGCTAGTTCAACTCTAGTGTAAAATTGTTTGAACTAGCTTATAGTGCTAGTGTAACTCTAGTGTAAAATTATTTGAAACTCTAGTCTAAAATTATTTGTACAAGCTTATACAGCTAGTTCAACTCTAGTGTAAAATTATTTGAACTAGCTTATAGAGCTAGTTCAACTCTAGTGTAAAATTATTTGTACAAGCTTATACAGCTAGTTCAACTCTAGTCTAAAATTATTTGTACAAGCTTATACAGCTAGTTCAACTCTAGTGTAAAATTATTTGAACTAGCTTATAGAGCTAGTTCAACTCTAGTCTAAAATTATTTGTACAAACTTATAGAGCTAGTTCAACTCTAGTGTAAACTATTTGTACTAGGCTATAGAGCTAGTTCAACTCTGGTGTAAAATTATTTGAACTAGCTTATAGAGCTAGTTCAACTCTAGTGTAAAATTATTTGTACTAGGCTATAGAGCTAGTTCAACTCTCGTGTAAAATTATTTGAACTAGCTTATAGAGCTAGTTCAACTCTAGTGTAAAATTATTTGTACTAGACTATAGAGCTAGTTCAACTCTAGTGTTAAATTATTTGTACAAACTTATAGAGCTAGTTCAACTCTAGTGTAAAATTATTTTTACTAGGCTATACACTACTTGGAAAAGGCCTACTAGTGGCGCACCAGTTTTGCCTACTAATGGCGCACTACTGGTGCGCCACTAGTACCACGCCACTAGTATTAAATACTAATGGCACACCACTGGTGCGCCATTAGTATCTGGTATACTAATGGCGCATCACGCCGTGCGCCATTAGTATAGACCAACATGCGCCATTAGTGTGCCTCCCAGGAGGCGATATTTACACATGTGCTTTGCCATACTAATGGCGCACTGTGGGGTGATGCGCCATTAGTATCCTTTTTCATACTAATGGTGCACATTGGGGTGATGCGCCATTAGTATGAATATTAGGGATTTTTTTTCTTTTCTGATATTTGCACAGGTTACAAAATATATTATTGGACAGAATATAGACAGCACCACACAGCAACAGCAGATTCATCGAATACAATAGAAGATTAGTCTCCAAATACAATTCATCGTATTAGTCTCCGAATTCAAAAGACCGAACAAAGATAGAACATTACAAGTCTCGAGACCGCGAGTAGCGAGTTTGTCTTCACATTACAAGTCGATATCGATCATCTAAACTAGCATCACATAGAAGAGAGCCGCGGTCATCACGATGAGCATCATCGCGATGTAACTTGTCTTCATCCGGTTCCTCCAACGCTCCCTCCTCTCTCCCGCTAGATAGCGCGCGTATCTAGATTCCGCCTCCGCCCTTGTGGTGTACCCTTTGTAACGGTTACCGCTGAAACGGTGAACCTGTCTCCGACACTCCTCCCAGTCGTCGTAGACTCCGGGAACCTTACCCTTGTACATGACATACGACGGCATCTCTATGCACTAGCCAAACAACAGACAATACATAAGCAATATATAAGTATGCAACAAAGGATCGGAAGAGAAAAGCAAGACATTAATAGCACGATTCATGGTCCTACTAAGAAATAGCATCGATTACATCTAAGTTGAACAACTGTCCAAACCAAAGAGAAATACAAGTTCATTAAAGTTTAATTACAACATGAGCTAATCGATGTTTCAGAACTACACATAGCATCACTACTTTCGACTTGACTCATGGGACCGGAGCGTGGATGAAGCCGCCATCTTTCATGATGGTCATGAAGTCGCGGGCGTTGTCTGCCTGCATTTGTAGCGTTGTGTCTATCTCACTGTTGGACGGTTGATATTTGAGGTAGAACTGCCCCGAGGTACGAAGGACATCTTGATGGATGATTTCTACAAACTCCGACTAGATGCGAAAGAATTCTTGTCGGATGTCCTCGTCCTGGATTGCCGCCAAGCTTGCGGCCCAATCTTTGAGATTATTTGGTAGCAGAAGGTGATTATGGTCCCGTACGATCACCCGCATGTGATGGAGGGCATAGTAGGCATCCTTCTGACCGCCAGGCGGCTGCTTGATGCAGGGGAACGTCGTATTGTGGGTGAACACGTGCCTGCCGTACCTACGAACTGGCCTCTTAAAGGTGCCCCCAGATGCGGCGTAGTCGGGGAGAGCATCATCAAGAACTTTCTTGATATTTGTGTAGTCTATCTTGAAGTCACAGTCCTAGTCTAAATACGTGGCCATGGAATATTTCGGGCTTAAGACGATGAGTGTGCAATGTGTGTCACTGCACAGAACACAGAATGTTAGAAAAAAAAAAAGAATGATCGAAATCTAAGAAATCATATGTTACAGGCGGTTAGGGGATGACTTACTCGGGAAAGTAAGGCACGAGGAAGTTATCCTTATCTGGGTTTGCCAGAATGACGCCTTCGAGGTGTGAACTCGCGACTTGCCGGTCCCCAACGCTGCCCAAGGTCATGGCACGCATGTAGAAGGGGTCGACTATCACAATGTCCGGGGTCTTGTCTCTAATGATCCGCATCTCCATACTCAGCGAAAACAGCCAAACGAAAGTGTAGTGCAGCGGATGAAGGTTAAACATAGCAAAGATGTCATCAAACCGCAGGACGATCGTACCCCCGAGGGCGCTATCCACAAAGCCCTTGCCCTCTGGCACCTTGGCCACGAAAACCGGGTTTGCCACATCATTCTCTCTGAGACGACGCTTCTCCAATGAAAGAACACTATCATGCAGACTCCGCATAGCACCGGTTCCAGCATTGAGCATATTTGTCGGTAGCATCGCCCTACCCGCCACATGCACCCTCCTCGAGATATCCTCAGGTGAAGGTGGCCCATCCTGAGCACGGATCGTACTCGGTGTCGGCTGGCTCGCACCGGCGCCCTTGTTAGTCTTTCGTTTCCGTCCCTTCTTCTTGATCTGCTGTAATGGGATCGAGTTCTGCTCACAGACCGCCTTCTTGAGCGTGTTGGGGCTGATAATATTTCGCACCTCAGCTATCTGAGGCTCGGTGAAGGCGGCAGCTGGAGGCGTCTCCTAAGAACTGAACGCTAGACGATGCCTGTTGCAATTGGGTTTCTCCGTCGTACCAGCTAGATCGCGGTCGTCTTTTTCAGGGTTGGGTTGTTGAGAAGGAGGCCCGCAGAACTCGTCACCGTACCCATGTTCGGCAAAGTACTTATCGACATTGGTAAATGTACCGTCGTCGTCGTTGTCGTCGTCCGGATCCTGTGCCATATGCATGTCCGGATCCTGTGCCATAGGGATGTCCGGCATGTCCGGTAGCATTGCGGCGTTCTTGCCATGGCTTGGCGCCGGCACGACTGGCGGTCTTGTCTGTGGGGTGGGGTCCCCCGCCCCCAGACGAATCTGGCTCTTCGGCCAAAGTAGGGGCCAGCTTACGCAGGCGCTGAGGGTCATCACATCATCTTCGTCGGCCCCAGCGGGTCGAATTGGAGGTAACAACTCGTCACAGCCTGGCAGCACCCGAACCAGTTCAACCCTATACAAGGTGGGTGGCATCGGATTACCGTGGAACACGCGATTGCCCGGTTGAACGATTCTGCCCTTGGCGACATCGACCAACTCGCCGCCCACGAAGTGCAGGAGAGTGTGCAAGGAACGTCGGCGGCGCCCTGCGAAAACATGTAGGGCGTCAGGGATGCCAGTCAAAGGCAAGGAGATGAAGTCATCGGCCGAGAGGCTTAGTTACCATGATGCCGTCGAGCTCGGCTAATGTCGAGGCACCGCCAACGGCGGGCGTGCAACTGACGAAGGGGCCGCTTGCTGGCGAGGTGTCGGCCGGCGTACACCCGGGTGCATTAAGCTCCAATGCCCGTGCCGGCGCCGGAGACACGAATACCGCCTCCGGCGGAGACACCAATGGTGCCGCCTGCGCATTGTGCGAGTTGCTAGCCGTGAAGTTGGGAACCGGGGGAGGCCCGTGTTGGCCGCCCGCAATCCACGTCGTCAGCCCCTGAATCAAGGTAGGCACCATGGCGGTGAGCGTCGTTCCCAGTTGTTGTTGCACTTTCTCTTGGACAATCTCCGGAATCCGTGCCACTTGTGCCTTGAGTTCTTGAACCTCACGCGACTGGCTTTCCGAGCTGGTCTTTTTCTCCTTTCGCCCACCAGCGGTATAGTATGATGACCATTTTGTGGACAAGCCTTTGCCGGCCACACGACCAGCTGACGACAGCTTACTGAGCTTATCCTTGTTTTTCATTACGTTCAACGCCCTATTTAAAGGGGTGTTGAAAGGGGAGCTCTGAGACAACCCCGCGCTACTGCTTTCAGCCTCCTGCGGAAGGAATGTGAACCATTTAGAAATTTGGCTTCATTAATTAGAATGCAACCATATGGAGCTAATTACGCGGGGGTGTATTCCTTACCAGAACAAGCTCAAGCGCCCTGGTCTTCGGATCCGTGGTAAGCTCCTTTGTTACCGGGTCCTCCTTGTACCGGGCCCTGACAAAGTACCTGGTCTGCTTTTCACGGTATTTCTCGAAGCGGGGCGGTAGGCCTTGCTCGGCACGCTCCGCGTCCTCCTTGTCCCATATAGGCTCCGCCACTCTGTAACCGCCGGGACCGAGTTGGTGGACCCCTAAGTTCAACTGCCGCATTTCTTTTCCCCCACTGACTTGATTCGGAGGTTGCGCTGCTCTCTCACTTGATCTTGAACTCCTTGTAGTCATCTTCGCTGATCAAAGGATATTTCGCCTTGATCTTCTCATAACTATCACCTTTTTCAGTCATTGCCTTCACCGTGCTTCTCCAAGTAGACAGGGCCGTGCTCATCCTCGTGAGGGCGGCACTGTTCACTTTATTCCCTGAGAGGCGTGTGTTTGCAAAGTCAGCGGGGAACTTGTATCGTTCGTGCAGCTTCGTGAAGAGGAGGTTGCGCAAATTCCCTCGGTCCTTATGCCTTAGGTTCTCGGTGTTGATCGAGACGGTGCTCCAGAGAATGCACTCGAGCTGAACCGAGTACCCCTTGACTAATTCTTTGGGCGCTGTTGGATGCCCGTTGGAGTTCACTTCAGTAAATTCCTCCTTGACGGTGCCGAGCACGCTCGGGCGCCGGTCCTTCCGTTGCCTCTTCGGTTGGCTGCCATCTGTGTGTGCGCCGCCATCATCAGTGGTGGCATCCTCGGCGGCACCATCAGTGGTGTCATCCCTGACGCCACTAGGGGTTGTGTAGTCAGGATCGATGTTTTCTGCGGCATCCTCATAGCGGTGAGGTTCTTCCTCCAGCTCCTGGGACAGCTCCCAGAATTGCTTGCCGCCCGAACCTCCGGCCTCATCGTTGTGGGCCATGTTTCGCTCTAAATAGGAAAAAAATTTGGTCAAAAAGTTGGTTATTGTCAAGGAACAAGATCATGGTCTCATCATTTAGGGTTTGTCGACACCGAGGCATCCTAAAAGCTAAGCTTTTATCATTTAGGGTTTGTCGATGCCGAGGCACCCTAAAAGCCTAAGCATACATCATTTAGGTTCTCATCGACACCGATGCACCCTAAAAGCCAAGGTTTTATCATTTAGGGTTTGTCGACGCCGAGGCACCCTAAATGCTAAGTTAAGTTTTCATCATTTAGGGTTTATCGATGCCGAGGCACCCTAGGTTGACTGATATATATGGGTATCTTCTAATAATATACCCTACTTAATTAAGGACAAACACCAAGAGACAGTAAACATATCACACTTCTATATGTATAACACAAGAGGCAGTTGATCCTACTTAATTAAGTACTAAGATACCCCGGCCCATGCATTAGTCGCAAGTACCCCATATGTCCTATTTTTAGCAAAGTCATGCTAAAATTCACGGAAAATTTCAGCATGACCTTTGCTGAAAATAGGACATATGGAGTACCCGAATTTGCCGGAACGGAAGTTAATCGACATTCCGGCAAACTTAAGGGCCTCCCGGGGTACCTGCAAAATCATCACGACACGATGGTCGGAGACAAAACCCAGCAAACTAGCAATTGATGGATCAACACGTAAAACATTTCCAATAAGAGCATATAATTCAACAACTCCACTAAAAATGAGAGCTGAAAGATGCAGGGAGCACAAATAGCTCAGAAAAATCAATCCATCTAGCATTTCAGGTTTTGCTAGAAATACCTTTAACATCAGTATCAGTATGATTATAGAGTCAACATTAGTATGATTTATAGTCAAATACCTTCAACGAGGGATACAAATAATTTTCATTTTCATATTTTAAGAACTATAAATAAACCATCCAGTAAGTATAATCAAGGTAATCAACCATTCCCATAAAACAAGACAAGTTTTATTCAGTACTGCTAATATGGTTGGAGATTACTATGAACATGTGGCAAGACTACTTTGATAACAAGGGCCACTAGTTGGCCAGTAGTTGAACTAGCAGCTTGGCCATCACTGACGCCACACACTGTTGTGACAACTCTCAGCAGTAACCTCCAAGGCTCCGACAACCAACACAGATAACCTGTCTCAAAGATGAGCCTCAAGGCAAGCTTCGCATTCTACTTTATGCTTCATTGAAGTTCAGAGAACTCTCCAAAAGAAAGGTTCAGGTGCCAATTGGTATCATGTTAAAGCCAGCAATGTAAAATGATCTACAACCTTATGTAAAGTGCAAACTCGACAGATTTCTTTTTCACAGCTTTTATATTATTTCTAGAAGCAACACAACAGGGTTAAACACCAGAATCTTGAGTTTAATTTTTTCCAGAATTTTAGAGGCCCCACAAATTCAGTTCAGGTATTTTATACCATGTTAAAGACAGTAAAGTATAGAGGTTTACCCCTGGTCCTTAGATTCAGTTTCGTAATCTTTTTGTTTTCTACAAAGATATTCCCAGCCTTCATGATGCTGGTAAGAAAATAGCTACTCTCTGAATCTTTTATCTATTTATACCTGTAAATTAGCACTCTGATGCTGGCCTTGACAAATGATCCCACTATGTTGTTTGCTGGAATCTGCAAAATGATCCCACTATGTTGTTATACTTGAGAACACTGTAACAAAATCAAAACCACAATAAACAGTGGTCAGATATAACAGGTACAATTACACAAAGCATCTGAATACACACATACTTCATCTATCAAGTATAACTCTGTCAAGCCAAGAAGGTATGAGCTGTTCATGGAAGCCTTTGATCACAATATCTAAAGGCATAGACAAAATCTACAAGCAGTCAACAAAAAGGTCACACGCACACACTCAGAGGAACATCGTATTTAAATCTAGAAAATGAAGATGATCCATTTCTACATGGAATCAATCAAGTACAGAGCTATGCCACATACTAGGGATATCACCCACACACAAAAAGTCAGTGCTTTAGGGATATGAAACAGTTATCTGGTGGGAAGACTGTTGCTGCACTGGCATTGCTGTTTGCCATTCACAATTTCAGGCAATCACCATTCTACATACTGGATGAAGTCGATGCAGCTATCATACAGGCACGGTGGCAACTGGTCTATGATGCTGGTCTGAGGGCAACAGCAGCAGAGTTGCAGTGGCAGCAGTGCAGCAACAGCAGCGGGATGAGGTTATGGTGCACAGCAGGGGCGCGCGCGACAGGACCAACAGTGGGACGCGGACACGCACGGGCGGCCGGGCGGCTGCGGGCACGGAGAGCGCGTTCCAGGGGCGAGGCAGGGCGTGGCCCAGGCAGGCGCGGGCGCGCGCAGGGGGTGCCGCAGGGGCGCGAACGGATGCGGCCAGGGCCCGTGGGAGTGCAGCCAGGAAAGTGGAGAGCGAAGCTCCGCCGCGACGGCCTAGCCCATGGGACTTCTACGCCGAGGGATTCGAAGGGGAAAGGCGGGGAATCGGTAGAGGGGCTCACCGTAGAGGCACATGGAGGTCCGGCGAGTGACTAGGAGCAGCAGGGGATGCCCAAATCGAGGAAGATCGCCGGCGACCGAAGGTTGAAGACGATCCCGATCCGGTCGAAGCAGAGGCGCCTAACTCCAACGGTCGAAGCAGAGGCGCCTAGCTCAGCATCGCGTGGCCTGGCTGAGCTGAGGTAGAGGCGGTCGTCATCTCCTCCTCCTCCTCCTCCTCCTCCTGGTCCTCCTCCTCTGGCTCGGGGCGCGGCGGCGACGGCGCGGGGGAGCTGCAGTGGTGGGGGCGCGGGGGCGGCGACGCGGGGGAGCTGCAGTGGTGGGAGGCGCGGGGGCGCGGGGGCGGCGGGGGTGGAGTCCGACGGGGGTCGGGGCGGCGGCGTCGTGGGTCGGGGCAGCGCGCTGGTGGATCTGGCGAGGGAGAGGGACGAAGGGGATCTAGCGAGGGAGAGGGACGAAGGGGATCTGGCGAGGGAGAGGAAGGAATTAGCTAGGGGGGAAGCTTACTAATGGCGCACCCCGCAGCGGTGCGCCATTAGTATGTTTTTTTAGATAGCAATGGCGCACCCACGATTAGTGCGCCATTAGTAATCTTTTTTTTATATAGCAATGGCGCACCAGCCAGAGGTGCGCCATTAGTAATCTTTTTTTTATATAGCAATGGCGCACCAGCCAGAGGTGCGCCATAAGTAATTTTTTTATTATTATTTTTTGTTGCATCTAATATTTTTTTAAAAAATGAATATGAGTATGAAACAGTAATAATTTTTTATAAAAACAATAATAATGTTTTAAAAAATATCATCAAATTTGTTATTTGAAAATATTTATGAATATGAAAAAATATCATCAAATTTATTATTTGAAAATATCATCAAATTTGTTATTTGAAAATATAATCAAATTTGTTTTTTTGCAATTTTAGTTGCATTCATTTGTGACAGTGGAGCGGGCC
>NW_025228084.1:326410-327075 GCF_018294505.1 Triticum aestivum
GCGGGGGCGGCGGCGCGGGGGAGCTGCAGTGGTGGGGGGCGCGGGGGCGGCGGGGGTGGAGTCCGGCGGGGGTCGGGGCGGCGGCGTCGTGGGTCAGGTGAGCGCGCGGGTGGACTGGCGAGGGAGAGGGACGAAGGGGATCTGGCGAGGGAGAGGGAGGAATTAGCTAAGGGGGGAAACTTACTAATGGCGCACCCCGAAGCGGTGCGCCATTAGAATATTTTTTTTACATAGCAATGGCGCACCCACGATCGGTGCGCCATTAGTAATCTTTTTTTTATATAGCAATGGCGCACCAGCCAGAGGTGCGCCATTAGTAATCTTTTTTTTATATAGCAATGGCGCACCAGCCAGAGGTGCGCCATAAGTAATTTTATTATTATTATTTTTTGTTGCATCTAATAATTTTTGAGAAAATGAATATGAATATGAAACAATAATAATTTTTTTAAAAATATCATCAAATTTGTTATTTGAAAATATTTATGAATATGAAAAAATATCATCAAATTTATTATTTGAAAATATCATCAAATTTGTTATTTGAAAATATAATCAAATTTGTTTTTTTGCAATTTTAGTTGCATTCATTTGTGACAGTGGAGCGGGCCGGGGAGGGTGCGGGGGGTCGGCGGCGGCGATGGAGCGGGCCGGGGAGGGTGCGG
>NW_025228084.1:327085-330831 GCF_018294505.1 Triticum aestivum
CGGTGGGTCGTCGGCGGCGGTGGAGCGGGGGAGGGTGCGGGGGGTCGGCGGCGGTGGCCGGTGGAGCGGGGGAGAGGGTGCGGGGGGTGCTCGGCGGCGAGGGGGACCGGATCTGGCGAGGTGGGATAGCGATCGAGATGGAGGGGGATCGAGATCGAGTGTCCATGAAATTTTAAAATATTCATGAGTTCAAAAAGTGCCCATGAAATACAATCGAGAAATGAAGGCTACAATTTAAATACAATCGATCTTAGCTAGCTATCTGTTCACAATCTTCTTGCCCTTATTTTTCGTAAATGGAGTTCTTCTCTTGAATGGACGTCCTTTAGGTAGGGTGATCCTGCTTCTTCTTGTGGTGTATGCTAATACTTCATCGTCGTCGTCATGTTCCATCTTCGGGTCGCCGTACTTGTCGAAGTCTTGCTCATTGGCGACTCCATCCATTCCGATGATCTTCCTTTTGCCTCTCCTCACGACAACACGACTGGGCTTTGACGGGTCGGTAATGAGGAAGCATTGTTCCACTTGGGAAGCCAGTACCCATGGCTCATTTTTCGCGGTGACGTTCGCGCCTGCGGTCTTGGATTTGGCTTCGGGTATAACCGTGGTGGTGAAATACCGGTCTTCTTTTATGACGCTCTTGGCCCATCTGACACGGAACATCGGGACCTTCTCTCCAGCGTAGCTCAGCTCCCAGATCTCCTCGATCCTTCCGTAGTATCTGTCCTTGTCGTTACCGGTGTAGGATTCCATCGTTACCCCGGAGTTCTGATAACCATTGCTCTTCATGTCCTTGTCCTCGGTGTAGAATGTGTAGCCGTTGATATCGTACGCCTCATACGTCATCAGGTTGTGCTCGGCGCCCTGTGACAAGGCGAATATGAGTTGTTCTTCCGTGGAAGAATCCTCATGTAAAGGGTACGACAGAAGCTTCTGCTTGAACCAACGCGTGAAACATGAGTTGTGCTCTTTGATTATATCTCCGTCTGTCCTCTGTTGGCCTCGGTCATTGTACATCTTCTCAATAAAGGTTTTGTGCTCTACCACCCAAGGATCGACCACGTCTATGTGTTGTAGCGTGACTAGGTTTTCTCTTTCAAAGTCGGCGAGTCGACCCTCGAAGTCAACATGCATTTCGCGGCGACCCTCACGGTGACCCCATCCAGCGAGCCTGCCGAGGTGCCTGTTGACGGGCAGACCAACGGGGTTCTCGATGCCTAGATAATTCGTGAAGTAGGAGATACACTCTTCGGTCAGAAAGCCCCTGGCTATGCTTCCCTCTGGACGTGCCATGTTGCGAATGTATCCTTTGATGACACAATTCATCCTTTCGAACGGCATCATGCTGTGCAGGAACGTCGGCCCGAGTTGGATGATATCCTCCACGATATGGACCAGCAGATGCACCATAACGTCGAAGAATGCGGGCGGGAAGTACATCTCAAGCTCGCATAGTATCACCACGATCTCTTCCTGTAGCCTTCTGAGTTGCCTCACGCCAACCGACTTCCGAGAGATGAAGTCGAAAAAGTTGCATAGGCCAAATAGCGTTTCACGGATGTGCGCATCCATGATCCCACGGATTGCAACTGGAAGTATCTGCGTCATCAGCACGTGACAGTCGTGAGACTTCATCCCGCTGAACTTCTGCTTCGCTGGGTCTAGGTATCTGCTTATCTTCCCCGCGTAACCGTAAGGAAGTTTTACTCCTACGAGGCAGGTGAAAAACTGATCGATCTCCTCCTGACATAGAGTGAAGCACGCGGGAGGGTAGTCATTTCCGGTCTTCTTGGCCTTTTTGCCTTTGCGGCGACTTTCCGTGTCCTGCTTCGCCTCATCATCATCATCATTAGCGTGAAGCTCCTCCCTAATGCCCATTGATTTCAAGTCTGCCCTTGCTTTCGGCTCATCTTTGGTCCTCTCTGGCATGTTGAGCAGGGTACCAAGCAGACTCTCGCACACGTTCTTCGTGATATGCATGACATCAAGGCTGTGAGGCACACAGTGGATCTTCCAGTACGGCAAGTCCCAGAAAACAGACCTCGTTTTCCATACCTTCAGCAGCGGCTCTAGCGCCTTTCGCTTCTTTCCCGGCTTTGGCGCCTTTTGCTTCTTTCCCGGCAGTGGGCAATCTTTCCCATTTTTCAACAGCTCATCTATTTCCTCGCCGCTCCTCGTACGCGGGCGTCTTCGGGGTTCGGTTTCACCATCGAACAGATCCTTGTGTTTCCTCCACGGGTCATCGTCGCGAAGCAACCTTCGATGTCCCATGAACACGGTTTTCAAAGACCCGGGATCTCTATCTAGCTTTCGATACGTTGTGTCATCCATGCACCTGACGCATCCAGAAAATCCGTGGACCACCTGCCCCGCGAGATATCCGTAACCGAGATAGTCGTGCACCGTCGTGAGCAGTGCGGCTCTCATAGGGAAATATTCTTTCTCTGCGGCGTCCCACGTATTGGGTGGCGTTTTCCACAGCGTGTCTAGCTCCTCTTTCAGCAGCCCCAGATACAGATTGATGTCGTTCCCTGGTTGTTTCGGCCCTTCAATTAGCATACTCATGTGAATGTACTTCCTCTTCATGCACAACCAGGTGGGAAGGTTGTACATCCACACAAACACAGGCCAGGTGCTATGTGTGCTTCTCTGGCTGCCAAACGGATAGACTCCATCGGTGCTCGCGCCCAGCACGATGTTCCTTGGATCCTTCCCAAATTCTGGGTGTTCGAAGTTCAACGCTTGCCACTGGCTCCCATCCTTAGGGTGACTCAGCATCTTGTCTTTTTTATTTATCTCCGGATCATTTGCGTCATCTTCTCGCTTCTTCTCCTCCCTATCCGCGTGCCAACGCAGGAGCTTTGCTACCTTAGGGTCCGCGAAATACCGCTGCAGACGAGGAGTGATCGGAAAGTACCACACCACTTCTCGAGGAGCTTTCTTCCTCTTCTTGTATCGAGTGACGCCGCACACCGGACATATGGTAGACTCCGCGTGCTCGTCCCGATAAATGATGCAATTGTTCATGCACACATGGTATTTCATGTGCGATAAATCCAGAGGACACACTATTTTCTTCGCCTCCTCGAAACTGGTCGGGCACTTGTTCCCCTTGGGAAGACGTTCGTGCCAGAATGACATGTTCTCGTCGAAGCATGCGTCGGTCATTTTGTGTTTTACCTTCATCTCCAGAGCCATGAGCGTTACTTTCAGGCGGGTATCCTTGGGCCTGCATCCTTCATACAATGGAGTAACCGCGTCTATCTCCAGTTGATCCAGCTTGGCTTTCTCTCGGGCGGCAGCTCTTGCGTTATCTGTCTGCTTGAGAAGCAGCTCTTGAATATGAGGGTCCTGCACCCAGCCCATCGATGGTCCATCGTCGTCTGCTCCGCCGGCATCTTCATCTTCATGATCATGCCCTTCGTCTGCTCCGGCATCTTCCTCATCATCATGTCCGGCATCTTCTACATGATGACTGTGTACAGCATCACCGTCGTGATCATGTCCTGGAGATTCTTCGTCTTCTCGCCCGCCCGAGCCGCGGTGGTTGTCTTGCTGCCCTTCCTCATTTCTTGCCCGGCCCCCATGGACGACTTCATAGTCATCTTCATCACCTTGCCACCGATAGCCATCCATGAAACCACGCAAGAGCAGGTGGTCCCGCACCTGCCCGGAATCCGGGTCCGCAATAAGGCTCTTCAGCTTGCATCTTCGACACGGACATCTTATCTCCGTCTCGTTCTTTT
>NW_025228084.1:331520-332666 GCF_018294505.1 Triticum aestivum
GTTTAAAATAGTAATGGCGCACTATACCCTGGTGCGCCATTAGTAGTTTTGCAAATAAAAATATATAGTAGTGGCGCAATATGTGGCTGGTGCGCCATTACTAGTTAGAACTAGTAATGGCGCACTGTGCCCTGGTGCGCCATTAGTATGTTTGGAAAAAAAATTGTTACTAGTGGCGCACAGTGTGTCTGGTGCGCCATTAGTGTCTTTCACACTAATGGCGCACAGTGTGTCCTGTGCGCCATCAGTGTCTTTCACACTAATGGCGCACCAGCACATGGTGCGCCACTGCTATATAGTAGTGGCGCACCACATGTCTGGTGCGCCATTAGTGGTCATTTCATCTATAGCCCTTTTCCTAGTAGTGATAGAGCTAGTTAAACTCTAGTGTAAATTTTTTTGAACTAGCTAATTGAGCTAGTTCAACTCTAGTGTAAAATTATTTGTACAAGCTTATCGAGCTAGTTCAACTCTAGTGTAAAATAATTTGAACTAGGCTATAGAGCTAGTTCAACTCTAGTATAAAATTATTTGAACAAGCTTATAGAGCTAGTTCAACTCTAGTGTAAAATAATTTGAACTAGCTTATAGAGCTAGTTCAACTCTAGTCTAAAATTATTTGTACAAGCTTCTAGAGCTAGTTCAACTCTAGTGTAAAATTATTTGTACTAGGCTATAGAGCTAGTTCAACTCTAGTGTAAAATTATTTGAACTACCTTATAGAGCTAGTTCAACTCTAGTGTAAAATTATTTGAACTAGCTTATAGAGCTAGTTCAACTCTCGTGTAAAATTATTTGAACTAGCTTATAGAGCAAGTTCAACTCTAGTGTAGAATTATTTGTACTAGGCTATAGAGCTAGTTCAACTCTAGTGTAAAATTATTTGAACTAGCTTATAGAGCTAGTTCAACTCTAGTGTAAAATTATTTGTACTAGACTATAGAGCTAGTTCAACTCTAGTGTTAAATTATTTGTACAAACTTATAGAGCTAGTTCAACTCTAGTGTAAAATTATTTTTACTAGGCTATAGAGCTAGTTAAACTCAAGTGTAAATTTTTTTGAACTAGCTAATAGAGCTAGTTCAACTCCAGTGTAAAATTATTTGTACAAGCTTATAGAGCTAGTTCAACTCTAGTGTAAAATTA
>NW_025228084.1:333204-334540 GCF_018294505.1 Triticum aestivum
TCTCGGGCGGCAGCTCTTGCGTTATCTGTCTGCTTGAGAAGCAGCTCTTGAATATGAGGGTCCTGCACCCAGCCCATCGATGGTCCATCGTCGTCTGCTCCGCCGGCATCTTCATCTTCATGATCATGCCCTTCGTCTGCTCCGGCATCTTCCTCATCATCATGTCCGGCATCTTCTACATGATGACTGTGTACAGCATCACCGTCGTGATCATGTCCTGGAGATTCTTCGTCTTCTCGCCCGCCCGAGCCGCGGTGGTTGTCTTGCTGCCCTTCCTCATTTCTTGCCCGGCCCCCATGGACGACTTCATAGTCATCTTCATCACCTTGCCACCGATAGCCATCCATGAAACCACGCAAGAGCAGGTGGTCCCGCACCTGCCCGGAATCCGGGTCCGCAATAAGGCTCTTCAGCTTGCATCTTCGACACGGACATCTTATCTCCGTCTCGTTCTTTTAAAGCATCTCGGCCTTCGCGGAGCTCAAAAACCTATTCACGATGCCTTCGGTCATCGTGCGGACCATGGTCACCTGCGGGGTAGAGCAAAACGACATTTTAGAAGCAAGAAAAAATTTGGCATGACTTTCCCTAAAAATAGGACCAAAAAGAATGCATAGTGCCAAAATTCTCACCGAAACGGAAATGAATCAACATTCCGGCAAAATATTGGCAACTATCGCATTTCAAATACCGGTACCTGCAAACACAAATATATATGCAGCCACAAACATATGCAACACCACAAACATACATAGATCTAGCTAGGCCATAAAAAGTGCATGTGCACGTTGTTGGAGGGAGAACAACATAAAGAGAGCTTCCCCCTTACTTACCTATCAAAAAAAGGTAATTTAACCACTTAATTTGGATGAATCTATGGTGAAAATGAGGTGAGGAGGAGGAGGCAGCCGAGACAAGCTTGGAGGAGCAGGTGGAGAGAATGAAGTGGAGAAAGTGAGTGGGTAGGTGTGGCTGTCCAAAATATCTAGCTGGTCCCAGGTTACTAATGGTGCACCACCTACAAATGCACCATTAGTAACCCTGGTTACTAATGGCGCACCTGCTGGTGGTGCGCCATTAGTAGTTTTGCAAAAAAATAAAAAAAATATACACTAATGGCGCACCAGGGCACAGTGCGCCATTACTAGTTTAAAATAGTAATGGCGCACTATACCCTGGTGCGCCATTAGTAGTTTTGCAAATAAAAATATATAGTAGTGGCGCAATATGTGGCTGGTGCGCCATTACTAGTTAGAACTAGTAATGGCGCACTGTGCCCTGGTGCGCCATTAGTATGTTTGGAAAAAAAATTGTTACTAGTGGCGCACAGTGTGTC
>NW_025228084.1:335526-336784 GCF_018294505.1 Triticum aestivum
AGAGCTAGTTCAACTCTAGTGTAAAATTATTTGTACTAGGCTATAGAGCTAGTTCAACTCTAGTGTAAAATTATTTGAACTAGCTTATAGAGCTAGTTCAACTCTAGTGTAAAATTATTTTTACTAGACTATAGAGCTAGTTCAACTCTAGTGTTAAATTATTTGTACAAACTTATAGAGCTAGTTCAACTCTAGTGTAAAATTATTTTTACTGGGCTATAGAGCTACTTAAACTCTAGTGTAAATTTTTTTTGAACTAGCTAATAGAGCTAGTTCAACTCTAGTGTAAAATTATTTGAACTAGGCTATAGAGCTAGTTCAACTCTAGTGTAAAATTATTTGTACAAGCTTATAGAGCTAGTTCAACTCTAGTGTAAAATTATTTGAACTAGCTTATAGAGCTAGTTCAACTCTAGTCTAAAATTATTTGTACTAGCTTCTAGAGCTAGTTCAACTCTAGTGTAAAATTATTTGTACTAGGCTATAGAGCTAGTTCAACTCTAGTGTAAAATTATCTGAACTAGCTTATAGAGCTAGTTCAACTCCAGTGTAAAATTATTTGAACTAGTTTATAGAGCTAGTTCAACTCCCATGTAAAATTATTTGTAGTAGGCTATAGAGCTAGTTCAACTCTAGTGTAAAATTATTTGAACTAGCTTATACAGCTAGTTCAACTTTAGTGTAAAATTATTGGAACTAGCTTATAGAGCTAGTTCAAATTTAGTGTAAAATTATTTGTACTAGGCTATAGAGCTAGTTCAACTCTATTGTAAAATTAATTGAACTACCTTATACAGCTAGTTCAACGCTAGTGTAAAATTATTTGTAGTAGACTATAGAGCTAGTTCAACTCTAGTGTAAAATTATTTGAACTAGCTTATAGAGCTAGTTCAACTCTAGTGTAAAATTATTAGTACTAGGCTATAGAACTAGTTCAACTCTAGTGTAAAATTATTTGAACTAGCTTAAGAGCTAGTTCAACTCTAGTGTAAAATTATTCGAACTAGCTTATAGAGCTAGTTCAACTCTAGTGTAAAATTATTTGTACTAGGCTATAGAACTAGTTCAACTCTAGTGTAAAATTATTTGAACTAGCTTAAAGAGCTAGTTCAACTCTAGTGTAAAATTATTCGAACTAGCTTATAGAGCTAGTTCAACTCTAGTGTAAAAATATTTGAACTAGCTTAAAGAGCTAGTTCAACTCTAGTGTAAAATTATTCGAACTAGCTTATAGAGCTAGTTCAACTCTAGTGTAAAA
>NW_025228085.1:0-92021 GCF_018294505.1 Triticum aestivum
TTGGGTGTATCAAACGTCACAACGTAACTGGGTGACTATAAAGGTGCACTACAGGTATCTCCGAAAGTATCTATTGTTTTATGCGGATCAAGACTGGGATTTGTCACTCCGTGTAAACGGAGAGGTATCTCTGGGCCCACTCGGTAGGACATCATCATATGCGCAATGTGACCAAGGAGTTGATCACGGGATGATGTGTTACGGAACGAGTAAAGTGACTTGCCGGTAACGAGATTGAACAAGGTATTGGATACCGACGATCGAGTCTCGGGCAAGTAACATACCGATAGACAAAGGGAATTGAATACGGGATTGATAAAGTCCTTGACATCGTGGTTCATCCGATGAGATCATCGTGGAACATGTGGGAGCCAACATGGGTATCCAGATCCCGCTGTTGGTTATTGACCGGAGAACGTCTCGGTCATGTCTACATGTCTCCCGAACCCGTAGGGTCTACACACTTAAGGTTCAATGACGCTAGGGTTATAAAGGAAGCTTTTATGTGGTTACCGAATGTTGTTCGGAGTCCCGGATGAGATCCCGGACGTCACGAGGAGTTCCGGAATGGTCCGGAGGTAAAGATTTATATATGGGAAGTCCTGTTTCGGCCATCGGGACAAGTTTCGGGGTCATCGGTATTGTACCAGGACCACCGGAAGGGTCCCGGGGGCCCACCGGGTGGGGCCACCTGCCCCGGGGGGCCACATGGGCTGTAGGGGGTGCGCCTTGGCCTACATGGGCCAAGGGCACCAGCCCCAACAGGCCCATGCGCCTAGGGAACCCTAGAGGGAAGAGTCCTCAAGGGGGAAGGCACCTCCGAGGTGCCTTGGGGAGGATGGACTCCTCCCCCCCCTTCTTGGCCGCACCCCAAACCCATCTAGGGCTGGCCGCCGCCCCTAGGGGGTGGGAAAACCCTAAAGGGGGCGCAGCCCCCTTCCCCCCTATATATATTGAGGCATGGGGCTGCCCATAACACGTGATTTGATCTCTCGTTGGTGCAGCCCTGCCCCTCTCCCTCCTCCTCTTCTCCCATGGTGCTTGGCGAAGCCCTGCGGGATTGCCACGCTCCTCCACCACCACCACGCCGTTGTGCTGCTGCTGGATGGAGTCTTCCTCAACCTCTCCCTCTCTCCTTGCTGGATCAAGGCGTGGGAGACGTCACCGGGCTGTACGTGTGTTGAACGCGGAGGTGCTGTCCGTTCGGCACTAGGATCATCGGTGATCTGAATCACGACGAGTACGACTCCATCAACCCCGTTCACTTGAACGCTTCCGCTTAGCGATCTACAAGGGTATGTAGATGCACTCTCCTTCTACTCGTTGCTGGTCTCTCCATAGATAGATCTTGGTGACACGTAGGAAAATTTTTGAATTTCTGCTACGTTCCCCAACAGTGGCATCATGAGCTAGGTCTATTGCGTAGATTCTTTGCACGAGTAGAACACAAAGTAGTTGTGGGCGTTGATGTTGTTCAATATGCTTACCGTTACTAGTCCAATCTTGTTCCGACGGTATTGTGGGATGAAGCGGCCCGGACCGACCTTACACGTACTCTTACGTGAGACAGGTTCCACCGATTGACATGCACTTGGTGCATAAGGTGGCTAGCGGGTGCCAGTCTCTCCCACTTTAGTCGGAACGGATTCGATGAAAAGGGTCCTTATGAAGGGTAAATAGCAATTGGCATATCACGTTGTGGTTTTGCGTAGGTAAGAAACGTTCTTGCTAGAAACCCATAGCAGCCACGTAAAACATGCAAACAACAATTAGAGGACGTCTAACTTGCTTTTGCAGGGTATGCTATGTGATGTGATATGGCCAAAAGGATGTGATGAATGATATATGTGATGTATGAGATTGTTCATGTTCTTGTAATAGGATTCACGACTTGCATGTCGATGAGTATGACAACCGGCAGGAGCCATAGGAGTTGTCTTTATTTTTTGTATGACCTGCGTGTCATTGAAGAACGCCATGTAACTTACTTTACTTTATTGCTAAACGCGTTAGTCATAGAAGTAGAAGTAGTCGTTGGCGTGACAACTTCATGAAGACACGATGATGGAGATCATGATGATGGAGATCATGGTGTCATGCCGGTGACAAGATGATCATGGAGCCCCGAAGATGGAGATCAATGGAGCTATATGATATTGGCCATATCATGTCACAACTATATAATTGCATGTGATGTTTATTATGTTTATGCATCTTGTTTACTTAGGACGACGGTAGTAAATAAGATGATCCCTTACAACAATTTCAAGAAGTGTTCTCCCCTAACTGTGCACCGTTGCTACAGTTCGTCGCTTCTAAGCACCACGTGATGATCGGGTGTGATGGATTCTTACGTTCACATACAACGGGTGTAAGACAGTTTTACACAGCGAAAACACTTAGGGTTAACTTGACGAGCCTAGCATGTGCAGACATGGCCTCGGAACACGGAGACCGAAAGGTCGAGCATGAGTCGTATGGTAGATACGATCAACATGAAGATGTTCACCGATGATGACTAGTCCGTCTCACGTGATGATCGGACACGGCCTAGTTGACTCGGATCATGTAATCACTTAGATGACTAGAGGGATGTCTATCTGAGTGGGAGTTCATAAGATGAACTTAATTATCCTGAACATAGTCAAAAGACCTTTTGCAAATTATGTCGTAGCTCGCGCTTTAGTTCTACTATTTTAGATATGTTCCTAGAGAAAATATAGTTGAAAGTTGATAGTAGCAATTATGCGAACAGTAGAAAGCTTATGTCCTTAATGCACTGCTCAGTGTGCTGAACCCCAAACGTCGTTTGTGGATGTTTCGAACATCGAACATACACGTTTTGATAACTACGTGATAGTTCAGTTAAATGGTTTAAGTAGAGGCACCAAAGACGTTTTCGAAACGTCGCGGAACATATGAGATGTTTCGAGGGCTGAAATTGGGATTTCAGGCTCGTGCCCACGTCAAGAGGTATAAGACCTCCGACGATTTTCTTAGCCTGCAAACTAAGGGAGAAAAGCTCAATCGTTGAGCTTGTGCTCAGATTGTCTGAGCACAACAATCACTTGAATCGAGTGGGAGTTGATCCTCCAGATGAGATAGTGATGTTTCCCCAAAGTCATTGCCACCAAGCTGCTAGAGCTTCGTGATTAACTATAACATATCAGGGATAGATATGATGATCCTTGAAATATTCATGATGTTTGACACCGCGAAAGTAGAAATCAAGAAGGAGCATCAATTGTTGATGGTTGGTGAAACCACTAGTTTCAAGAAGGGCAAGGGAACAAATGGATACTTCATGAAACGGCAATTCAGCTGCTGCTCTAGTGAAGAAACCCAAGGTTGAACCCAAACCTGAGACTAAGTGCTTCTGTACTAAGGGGAACAACCACTGGAGCAGCATTACCCTAGATACTTGGTAGATGAGAAGGCTGGCAAGGTCAATAGAAGTATATTGGATATACATTATGTTAATGTGTACTTTACTAGTACTCCTAGTAGCACCAGGGTATTGGATACCGGTTCGGTTGCTAAGTGTTAGTAACTCGAAATAAAAGCTACGGAATAAACGGAGACTAGCTAAAGGTGAGCTGACGATATATGTTGGAAGTGTTTCCAAGGTTGATATGATCAAGCATCGCACGCTCCCTCTACCACCGAGATTGGTGTTTGCGTTGAGCATAGACATGATTGGATTATGTCTATCGCAATACAGTTATTCATTTAAGGAGAATAATGGTTACTCTATTTTTGAATAATACCTTCAATGGTCTTGCACCTAAAGGAATGGTTTATTGAATCTCGGTCGTAGTGATACACATTTTCATGCCAAAAGATATAAGATAGTAATGATAGTACCACTTACTTGTGGCACTGCCATGTAAGTCATAATGGTATAAAACGCATGAAGAAGCTCCATGTTGATGGATCTTTGGACTCACTCGTTTTTGAAAAGTTTGAGACATGCGAACCATGTGGGCAAGATGAAGAAACTCTGTGTAAACGGAGAGGTATCTCTAGGCCCACTCGGTAGGACATCATCATATGCGCAACGTGACCAAGGAGTTGATCACGGGATGATGTGTTACGGAACGAGTAAAGTGACTTGCCGGTAACGAGATTGAACAAGGTATTGGATACCGACGATCGAATCTCGGGCAAGTAACATACCGATAGACAAAGGGAATTGAATACGGGATTGATTAAGTCCTTGACATCGTGGTTCATCCGATGAGATCATCGTGGAACATGTGGGAGCCATCATGGGTATCCAGATCCCGCTGTTGGTTATTGACCGGAGAACGTCTCGGTCATGTCTACATGTCTCCCGAACCCGTAGGGTCTACACACTTAAGGTTCGATGACGCTAGGGTTATAAAGGAAGTTTGTATGTGGTTACCGAATGTTGTTCGGAGTCCCGGATGAGATCCCGGACGTCACGAGGAGTTCCGGAATGGTCCGGAGGTAAAGATTTATATATGGGAAGTCCTATTTTGGCCATCGGAAAATGTTCAGGATTTTTTGGTATTGTACCGGGAAGGTTCTAGAAGGTTCCGGAGTGGGGCCCACCTGCATGGGGGGACCCACATGGACGTGGGTAGTGGGGGCAAGGCCCCACACCCCTGGTCAAGGCGCACCAAGATCCCCCCTTAGAAGGAATAAGATCATATCCCGAAGGGATAAGATCAAGATCCCTAAAAAGGGGGGATAACAATCGGTGGGGAAGGAAATAATGAGATTTCTTTCCTCCCACCTTGGCCAACGCCCCAATGGACTTGGAGGGCAAGAAACCAGCCCCTCCACCCCTATATATAGTGGGGAGGCGCATGGGAGCTACACACGAAGTTCTGGCACAGCCCTACCTCTCTCCCTACTCCTCCTCTCCCATGGTGCTTGGCGAAGCCCTGCTGGATTGCCACGCTCCTCCACCACCACCACGCCGTTGTGCTGCTGTTGGATGGAGTCTTCCTCAACCTCTCCCTCTCTCCTTGCTGGATCAAGGCGTGGGAGACGTCACCGGGCTGTACGTGTGTTGAACGCGGAGGTGCCGTCCGTTCGGCACTAGGATCATCGGTGATTTGAATCACGACGAGTACGACTCCATCAACCCCGTTCACTTGAACGCTTCCGCTTAGCGATCTACAAGGGTATGTAGATGCACTCTCTTTCTACTCGTTGCTGGTCTCTCCATAGATAGATCTTGGTGACACGTAGGAAAATTTTGAATTTCTGCTACGTTCCCCTACAGTGGCATCATGAGCTAGGTCTATTGCGTAGATTCTTTGCACGAGTAGAACACAAAGTAGTTGTGGGCGTTGATGTTGTTCAATATGCTTACCGTTACTAGTCCAATCTTGTTTCGACGGTATTGTGGGATGAAGCGGCCCGGACCGACCTTACACGTACTCTTACGTGAGACAGGTTCCACCGATTGACATGCACTTGGTGCATAAGGTGGCTAGCGGGTGCCAGTCTCTCCCACTTTAGTCGGAACGGATTCGATGAAAAGGGTTCTTATGAAGGGTAAATAGCAATTGGCATATCACGTTGTGGTCTTGCGTAGGTAAGAAACGTTCTTGCTAGAAACCCATAGCAGCCACGTAAAACATGCAACAACAATTAGAGGACGTCTAACTTGTTTTTGCAGGGTATGCTATGTGATGTGATATGGCCAAGAAGAATGTGATGAATGATATGTGATGTATGAGATTGATCATGTTCTTGTAATAGGATTCACGACTTGCATGTCGATGAGTATGACAACCGGCAGGAGCCATAGGAGTTGTCTTTATTTTTTGTATGACCTGTGTGTCATTGAAGAACGCCATGTAACTTACTTTACTTTATTGCTAAACGCGTTAGCCATAGAAGTAGAAGTAGTCGTTGGCGTGACAACTTCATGAAGACACGATGATGGAGATCATGATGATGGAGATCATGGTGTCATGCCGGTGACAAGATGATCATGGAGCCCCGAAGATGGAGATCAATGGAGCTATATGATATTGGCCATATCATGTCACAACTATATAATTGCATGTGATGTTTATTATGTTTATGCATCTTGTTTACTTAGGACGACGGTAGTAAATAAGATGATCCCTTACAAAATTTCAAGAAGTGTTCTCCCCTAACTGTGCACCGTTGCTACAGTTCGTCGCTTCTAAGCACCACGTGATGATCGGGTGTGATGGATTCTTACGTTCACATACAACGGGTGTAAGACAGTTTTACACAGCGAAAACACTTAGGGTTAACTTGACGAGCCTAGCATGTGCAGACATGGCCTCGGAACACGGAGACCGAAAGGTCGAGCATGAGTCGTATGGTAGATACGATCAACATGAAGATGTTCACTGATGATGACTAGTCCGTCTCACGTGATGATCGGACACGGCCTAGTTGACTCGGATCATGTAATCACTTAGATGACCAGAGGGATGTCTATCTAAGTGGGAGTTCATAAGATGAACTTAATTATCCTGAACATAGTCAAAAGACCTTTTGCAAATTATGTCGTAGCTCACGCTATAGTTCTACTGTCTAGATATGTTCCTAGAGAAAATATAGTTGAAAGTTGACAGTAGCGATTATGCGATCAGTAGAAAGCTTATGTCCTTAATGCACCGCTCAATGTGTTGAACCCCAAACGTCGTTTGTGGATGTTTCGAACATCGAACATACACGTTTTGATAACTACGTGATAGTTCAGTTAAATGGTTTAAGTAGAGGCACCAAAGACGTTTTCGAAACGTCGCGGAACATATGAGATGTTTCGAGGGCTGAAATTGGGATTTCAGGCTCGTGCCCACGTCAAGAGGTATGAGACCTCCGACAATTTTCTTAGCCTACAAACTAAGGGAGAAAAGCTCAATCTTTGAGCTTGTGCTCAGATTGTCTGAGTGCGACAATCACTTGAATTGAGTGGGAGTTGATCTTCCAAGATGAGATAGTGATGGTTCTCCAAAGTCATTAAGCTGCTAGAGCTTCGTGATGAACTATAACATATCAGGGATAGATATAATGATCCTTGAGGTATTCGCGATGTTTGACACCGCGAAAGTAGAAATCAAGAAGGAGCATCAATTGTTGATGGTTAGTAAAACCACTAGTTTCAAGAAGGGCAAGGGAACAAAGGGATACTTCATGAAACGGCAATTCAGCTGCTGCTCTAGTGAAGAAACCCAAGGTTGAACCCAAACCCGAGACTAAGTGCTTCTGTAATGAAGGGAACAGCCACTGGAGCAAAATTACCCTAGATACTTGGTAGATGAGAAGGCTGGCAAGGTCGATAGAAGTATATTGGATATACATTGTGTTGATGTGTACTTTACTAGTACTCCTAGTAGCACCAGGGTATTAGATACCGGTTCGGTTGCTAAGTGTTAGTAACTCGAAATAAAAGCTACGGAATAAACGGAGACTAGCTAAAGGTGAGCTGACGATATGTATTGGAAGTGTTTCCAATGTTGATATGATCAAACATCGCACGCTCCCTCTACCATCAAGATTAGTATTAAACCTGAATAAAGTGCTCTTGCACCTAAAGGAATGGTTTATTGAATCTCGATCGTAGTGATACACATTTTCATGCCAAAAGATATAAGATAGTAATGATAGTACCACTTACTTGTGGCACTGCCATGTAAGTCATATTGGTATAAAACGCATGAAGAAGCTCCATGTTGATGGATCTTTGGACTCACTCATTTTTGAAAAGTTTGAGACATGCGAACCATGTCTATTGGTGTATACGCATGAAGAAACTCCATGCAGATGGATCGTTTGGACTCACTTGATTTTGAATCACTTGAGATATGCAAATCATACCACATAGGCAAGATGACTGAAAAGCCTCGGTTTCAGTAAAATGGAACAAGATAGCAACTTGTTGGAAGTAACACATTTTGATGTGTGCAGTCCAATGAGTGCTGAGGCATGCAGTGAATATCGTTATGTTCTTACTTCACAGATGATTCGAGTAGATGTTGAGAATATTTACTTGATGAAACACAAGTCTGAATTATTGAATGGTTCAAGTAATTTCAGAGTGAAGTAGAAGATCATTGTGACAAGAGGATATAATGTCTATGATATGATCATAGAGATGAATATCTGAGTTACGAGTTTTGGCACACAATTAAGACATTGTGGAAATTGTTTCGCAATTAATACCGCCTGGAACACCATAGTGTGATGGTGTGTTCGAACATCATAGTTGCACCCTATTGGATATGATGCATACCATGATGTCTCTTATCGAATTACCACTATTGTCCATGGGTTATGCATTAGAGACAACCACATTCACTTTAAATAGGGCACCACGTAATTCCGTTGAGATGACACCGTATGAATTATGGTTTAGAGAAACCTAAGTTGTCGTTTCTTAAAGGTTTGGGGCTGCGACGCTTATGTGAAAAAGTTTCAGGTTGATAAGCTCGAACCCAAAGCGGATAAAATGCATCTTCATAGGACACCCAAAACAGTTGGGTATACCTCCTAATTCAGATCCGAACGCAATATGGATTGTTTCTTGAATCGGGTCCTTTCTCGAGGAAAGGTTTCTCTCGAAAGAGTTGAGTGGGAGGATGGTGGAGACTTGATGAGGTTATTGAACCATCACTTCAACTAGTGTGTATCAGGGCACAGGAAGTTGTTCCTGTGGCACCTACACTAATTGAAGTGGAAACTTATGATAGTGATCATGAAGTTTTCGGATCAAGTCACTACCAAACCTCGTAGGACGACAAGGACGCGTACTGCTTCAGAGTGGTACGGTGATCCTGTCTTAAAGGTCATGTTGCTAGACAACAATGAACCTACGAGCTATGGAGAAGCGATGGTGGGCCCAAATTCTGACAAATGGTTAGAAACCATGGAATCCGAGATAGGATCCATGTATCAGAACAAAGCATGGACTTTGGTGGACTTGCCCGATAATCGACAAGCCATTGAGATAAATGGATCTTTTAAGAAGAAGACGGACGTGGATGGTAATGTCACCATCTATGAAGCTCGACTTGTGGCGAAGTGTTTTCCGACAAGTTCAAGGAGTTGACTACGATGAGATTTTCTCACTCGTAGCGATGCTTAAAGTCCGTCGGAATCATGTTAGCATTAGCTGCATTTATGAAATCTGGCAGATGGATGTCAAGACAAGTTTCCTTACTAGTTTTCGTAAGGAAAGGTTGTATGCAATACAATCAGAAAAGTTTTGTCGATCCTAAGGATGCTAAAAGGTATGCTAGCTCCAGCAATCCTTTTAAGGACTGGAGTAAGCATCTCGGAGTTGGAATGTACGCTTTGATGAGATGATCAAAGATTTTGGATTTATACAAAGTTTATAAGAAACTTGTATTTCCAAAGAAGTGAGTGGGAGCACTATAGAATTTCTGATGAGTGTATGTTGTTGACATATTGATGATCAGAAATGATGTAGAATATCTGGAAAGCATATAGGGTTATTTTGAAAGTGTTTTTCAATGGAAAGCCTGGATTAAGCTACTTGAACATTGAGCATCAAGATCTATAAGGATAGATCAAAATGCTTAATAATACTTTCAAATGAGCACATACCTTGACATGATCTTGAAGGTGTTCAAGATGGACCAGTCAAAGAAGGAGTTCTTGCCTGAGTTGTAAGGTACAAAGTTAAGACTTAAAGCTCGACCACGGCAGAATAGAGAGAAAGGACGAAGGTCGTCCCCTATGCTTAAGACGTAGGTTCTTCAGTATGCTATGCTGTGTACCGCACCTGAAGTGTGCCTTGCCATGAGTCAGTCAAGGGGTACAAGAGTGATCCAAGAATGGCTCACAGGACAACGGTCAAAGTTATCCTTAGTAACTAGTAGACTAAGGAATTTTCTCGATTATGGAGGTGGTAAAAGAGTTCGTGGTAAAGGGTTATGTCGATGCAATCTTGACACCTATCCGGATAGCTCTGAGTAGAGAGACCAGATACATATAATGGAGCAATAATTTAGAATAGCTCCAAGTAGAACAGTTATTTGGAATAGCTCCAAATAGAGCGTGGTAGCTGCATCTAGGAAATGACATAGAGATTTGTAAAGCACACACGGATCTGAAAGGTTCAGACCCGTTGACTAAAACCTCTCTCACAAGCAACATGATCAAACATAAAACTCATTGAGTGTTAATCACATAGTGATGTGAACTAGACTACTGACTCTAGTAAACTCTTGGGTATTAGTCACATGGCGATGTGACCTGTGAGTGTTAATCACATGGCGATGTGAACTAGATTATTGACTCTAGTGCAAGTGGGAGACTGTTGGAAATATGCCCTAGAGGCAATAATAAAAGTATTATTATTATATTTCCTTGTTCATGATAATTGTCTTTTATTCATGCTATAACTGTATTATCCGGAAATCGTAATACACGTGTGAATACATAGACCACAATATGTCCCTAGTGAGCCTCTAGTTGACTAGCTCGTTGTGATCAACAGATAGTCACGGTTTCCTGGCTATGGACATTGGATGTCGTTGATAACGGGATCACATCATTAGGAGAATGATGTGATGGACAAGACCCAATCCTAAGCATAGCACAAAGATCGTGTAGTTCGTTTGCTAGAGCTTTGCCAATGTCAAGTATCTCTTCCTTTGACCATGAGATCGTGTAACTCCTGGATACCGTAGGAGTGCTTTGGGTGTATCAAACGTCACAACGTAACTGGGTGACTATAAAGGTGCACTACAGGTATCTCCGAAAGTATCTATTGTTTTATGCGGATCAAGACTGGGATTTGTCACTCCGTGTAAACGGAGAGGTATCTCTGGGCCCACTCGGTAGGACATCATCATATGCGCAATGTGACCAAGGAGTTGATCACGGGATGATGTGTTACGGAACGAGTAAAGTGACTTGCCGGTAACGAGATTGAACAAGGTATTGGATACCGACGATCGAGTCTCGGGCAAGTAACATACCGATAGACAAAGGGAATTGAATACGGGATTGATAAAGTCCTTGACATCGTGGTTCATCCGATGAGATCATCGTGGAACATGTGGGAGCCAACATGGGTATCCAGATCCCGCTGTTGGTTATTGACCGGAGAACGTCTCGGTCATGTCTACATGTCTCCCGAACCCGTAGGGTCTACACACTTAAGGTTCGATGACGCTAGGGTTATAAAGGAAGCTTGTATGTGGTTACCGAATGTTGTTCGGAGTCCCGGATGAGATCTCGGACGTCACGAGGAGTTCCGGAATGGTCCGGAGGTAAAGATTTATATATGGGAAGTCCTGTTTCGGCCATCGGGACAAGTTTCGGGGTCATCGGTATTGTACCGGGACCACTGGAAGGGTCCCGGGGGCCCACCGGGTGGGGCCACCTGCCCCGGGGGGCCACATGGGCTGTAGGGGATGCGCCTTGGCCTACATGGGCCAAGGGCACCAGCCCCAAGAGGCCCATGCGCCTAGGGAACCCTAGAGGGAAGAGTCCTCAAGGGGGAAGGCACCTCCGAGGTGCCTTGGGGAGGATGGACTCCTCCCCCCCCCTTCTTGGCCGCACCCCAAACCCATCTAGGGCTGGCCGCCGCCCCTAGGGGGTGGGAAAACCCTAAAGGGGGCGCAGCCCCCTTCCCCCCTATATATATTGAGGCATGGGGATGCCCATAACACGTGATTTGATCTCTCGTTGGTGCAGCCCTGCCCCTCTCCCTCCTCCTCTTCTCCCATGGTGCTTGGCGAAGCCCTGCGGGATTGCCATGCTCCTCCACCACCACCACGCCGTTGTGCTGCTGCTGGATGGAGTCTTCCTCAACCTCTCCCTCTCTCCTTGCTGGATCAAGGCGTGGGAGACGTCACCGGGCTGTACGTGTGTTGAACGCGGAGGTGCTGTCCGTTCGGCACTAGGATCATCGGTGATCTGAATCACGACGAGTACGACTCCATCAACCCCGTTCACTTGAACGCTTCCGCTTAGCGATCTACAAGGGTATGTAGATGCACTCTCCTTACTCGTTGCTGGTCTCTCCATAGATAGATCTTGGTGACACGTAGGAAAATTTTTGAATTTCTGCTACGTTCCCCAACAGTTTACTTTGATGGCATATTGATTTATAGCAGATCTTTGGAGGAACATTTGGAACATTTACGTGCTGTTTTTATTGCTCTACGTGATGCACGTTTGTTTTGTAACCTTGGGAAGTGCACCTTTTGCACCGACCGAGTATCTTTTCTTGGCTATGTTGTTACTCCACAGGGAATTGAAGTTGATAAAGCCAAGATTGAAGCTATTGAGAGTTGGCCGCAGCCCAAAACGGTCACACAAGTGAGGAGTTTTCTTGGCCTCGCTGGATTCTATAGGCGTTTTGTGAGAGATTTCAGCACCATTGCTGCACCTCTTAATGAGCTTACAAAGAAAGATGTGCCTTTTCTTTGGGGTACCGCACAGGAAGAAGCCTTCATGGTATTGAAAGATAAGTTGACACATGCTCCTTTACTCCAACTTCCTGATTTTAATAAGACTTTTGAGCTTGAATGTGATGCTAGTGGAATTGGATTAGGAGGTGTGTTATTACAAGATGGCAAACCTGTTGCATACTTTTCTGAAAAATTGAGTGGGCCTAGTCTGAATTATTCTACTTATGATAAAGAATTATATGCTCTTGTTCGGACTTTAGAAACATGGCAACATTATTTATGGCCCAAAGAATTTGTTATACATTCTGATCATGAATCTTTGAAACATATTAAAAGTCAAGCTAAACTGAATCGTAGACATGCTAAATGGATTGAATTCATTGAGACTTTCCCTTATGTCATTAAACACAAGAAGGGAAAAGAAAATGTTATTGCTGATGCATTGTCTCGTCGCTATACTATGCTTTCACAATTTGACTTCAAAATATTTGGTTTGGAGACCATCAAAGATCAATATGTGCATGATGCTGATTTTAAAGATGTAATGCAGAATTGTAAAGAAGGAAGAATGTGGAACAAGTTTGTTGTTAACGATGGATTTGTGTTTCGTGCTAACAAGCTATGCATTCCAGCTAGCTCCGTTCGTCTTTTGTTGTTGCAGGAGGCGCATGGAGGAGGATTAATGGGACACTTTGGCATGAAGAAGACGGAGGACGTACTTGCTACACATTTCTTTTGGCCAAAGATGAGACGGGATGTTGAGCGTTTTATTGCTCGCTGCACTACATGTCAAAAAGCTAAGTCACGACTCAATCCTCATGGTTTATATATGCCTTTGCCTGTACCTAGTGTTCCTTAGGAGGATATATCTATGGACTTTGTTTTAGGTTTACCTCGAACAAAGAAGGGGAGGGATAGCATATTTGTTGTCGTGGATAGATTCTCGAAAATGGCACACTTTATACCATGTCATAAAAGCGATGATGCTGTTAATGTTGCTGATTTGTTCTTTCGTGAAATTATTCGCTTGCATGGTGTGCCAAATACTATTGTTTCAGATCGTGATACTAAATTTCTTAGCCACTTTTGGAGATGTGATGAGGACATGACTACCTTGGATATGACCAAAAATATTGCATATATGCATATTTGTCAGGTGATTTCTAGTGCAAACTATTCAATAATCTATTTATGTTATCCAGAACAAAAATACTTCACACACTTTTGTGTTTTGTCTAATTGCAGGTGTATGGGACATTTGTACAATCCACATATGAAGATAAGGAAGAAAGAGATGTTTATTTGCTGTCCAAAAAGTTCTCTCACGTCACTTTTGGCCCAAGAGAAGATAGAGTCCAAGTCTCTCACGTTCTGGATTCAGATTCGGACTGCACAGACATACCTGACTCAAAACGCACACAAGTTTTTCATACGGACTCCGAATTGGGTGATTCTTTTTTTGTTGGAAACTAGATTTCGTGCACTTTCCAACCCAATTGGAATCACCTTCAAATTCGTCCGGAGCGTTGAGTTGTGGACGAAACAATCTGATGCTGCAGCAGAATCCGAGTCAAACTACAAGTCCAAAGGTGTTACATCACTTCCACTTGGGCCCATTGGCTTTGTACGACCTAGATTTAGTTTTAGGCTGCCTTGGGACGTCTTCCCACCTCCTTGGCCGCCACCCCTTGCTCCTATATAAGTAGATCCATCTAGTAGCTTTTCCTTGGGATTTGTCTAGTTAAAAGTTAGCCATTGCAACTTCGTGTACTTCGTTTGTGTCCAACGACCAGACCAAGACCGCTTACGGATCCCCACCTTTATCAATACTTCATATATACTCGCAATATTCAGATTGCTTTTATCATATTTTGCTTGTTCTTCAATTGCTTGCAGGAATAGACCTTCGTGGTCAGGTTGATTGTGCTCCAGCGTGATCAATAACCTCTCGGAGTTGGTTTAGCGATTGCTAAGGCGCAACGTCGTGCACGTTTGTAGTCGGATCGTCAAAGTCGTCTCCACCAAATCGATAGTTATCATCTCATCGAAAGATCGGGACACCCCGCCTCTATCAAGTGGTGAGGAAAGTTGGAGACAAAGTTGTTGATATATCCTGCTTGGCTGTTGTTTCACCTCATTATCTTTACTGCCGTTGTGATCTTCACTTATATCTTGCTGTCTAGAGCTACTTAGTGTCCTTCATTGATGCTAGTTGTGCTACGACGTGACCTCATTAGTGTTCTAGGCTCGCGTCTCTAGTTCGGTCTAGCCTAGGACCAGCACAGTACCGTCGTTGAGCGTTTATTCAACATTGCATCTTTGAATTGATTATTGCTAATCTTTTGCTACCATATATAGCCAACCCAGCTCCACATATTTCTACACCGTGTATACGTACGCTCCCCTGGCAATCGCTTTACTCAATATTCGGAGTTACTTGACACCGCTGGTTGCCGATCACCGCCTGCTGCATGGTAAGAACTTGTAAGACATTGATATTTGCTTTACTGTGAGCGTTTTACCACCACATCCTAGTAGTTATACGAACACTATTTTTGGGTTTTGTTTCTTGTTCTACTAATCATGACAGGATCCAGAGTCAATTCATGGGCTTTGTCGATCGCGGGAGACGTGCCACCACCTTTGCAAATACCACAACCGTCACGAGAGGTGCACAAACATCCAAATGCACATGATCAGGTTAATGTATCTATACCACCATTTAATGGCCGTTTTAAACCTGCTTTATATATTGAATGGGAGTTCGACATAAAAAATATATTTGCTTCCCATAATTTCAATGAACATAAAAAGGTTAAGGTTGCGGTTGGTTCTTTCACTGGTTATGCTTTGGTTTGGTGGAGTGAATATTGTCGGTTACACCCTGATTATATACCTACTACTTGGGATGATTTGAAACTTGCCATGCGACATACTTTCGTCCCTGCTTATTATACTCGTGACATGATTAAGAAGTTGCAACACTTAAAACAAGGTAGTGAAACTGTAATAAAATATTATGATGATTTACAAACTACCTTGTTGCATTCCTCTTTAGAAGAAAGTGAAGATGATTTTATGGATAGATTTTGGGTAGGATTAAACCGTGATATTCAAGAGATACTAATTCATGAAGAGTGTTATCCTATGGACCATTTGTTTCATCTTGCTTGCAAAGCTGAACAGGAAATAAAACGACGTGTTGGCCACGAGGAGAACAAGCGCACGGTGCACATTCCAAGAGTTGATATGATTGTTCCTTCAACTACTAGGCATACTATGACAACCACATCCGTTGTTGTCAGGACTACATCACCTCCACCATGTGACACATCGCCCCCGAGAGTGGCTACATCATCTGAGTTGATCATAAGAGGTAATGACAAAGGTACTGATCTTCCATCTCTACATGAGAATGATGAATGCCTTGTCAATTTGAATGCACCATCTGATGAGCTACCCACTACTTTGATTACACCACCTATTTTAGAGGACTACGTTGATAATTTGACTTTGCCATGTGATCGAACAACTGAAATACCAACAATTTTGAGTGCACCCATTGAATTAACTATTGATGCAAAAGAACCAATGTTTAATCATTTTGATATGACCTCTAATCTTGGTGATGATTCTGTGTTGAATGACTTATTGCATGTTTGCTTATTTAAGCATGTTGTAGCATGTAAATTTGATGCAAGTAAGGTTTATTCACCAATGTTGGGATGGTTTAATGATGAACATTGTCAATCTTTTGAAATGAATAAGAGCTTCACTTATATGTGCAAACTGAGTTGCAATATTTTCATGCCTTCTACTTCTTGTGCTAATTTTTTGGCTTTAGATTTTATGAACTATGCAAGTTACTCATCTATTCATGTGTCATATATGCAAAAATCAAGGGAAGTAAAAATGGATGACATATACATATACAACATGTACACCTTGTCTCTTTTGTTAGCCACATTTTAGATTGAGCAACGCTGAGGACGGCTTTATTTTCAAGAAGGGGAGGATGATGAGGACATGACTACCTTGGATATGACCAAAAATATTGCATATATGCATATTTGTCAGGTGATTTCTAGTGCAAACTATTCAATAATCTATTTATGTTATCCAGAACAAAAATACTTCACACACTTTTGTGTTTTGTCTAATTGCAGGTGTATGGGACATTTGTACAATCCACATATGAAGATAAGGAAGAAAGAGATGTTTATTTGCTGTCCAAAAAGTTCTCTCACGTCACTTTTGGCCCAAGAGAAGATAGAGTCCAAGTCTCTCACGTTCTGGATTCAGATTCGGACTGCACAGACATACCTGACTCAAAACGCACACAAGTTTTTCATACGGACTCCGAATTGGGTGATTCTTTTTTTGTTGGAAACTAGATTTCGTGCACTTTCCAACCTAATTGGAATCACCTTCAAATTCGTCCGGAGCGTTGAGTTGTGGACGAAACAATCTGATGCTGCAGCAGAATCCGAGTCAAACTACAAGTCCAAAGGTGTTACATCACCTCCACTTGGGCCCATTGGCCTTGTACGACCTAGATTTAGTTTTAGGCTGCCTTGGGACGTCCTCCCACCTCCTTGGCCGCCACCCCTTGATCCTATATAAGTAGATCCATCTAGTAGCTTTTCCTTGGGATTTGTTTAGTTAAAAGTTAGCCATTGCAACTTCGTGTACTTCGTTTGTGTCCAACGACCAGACCAAGACCGCTTCCGGATCCCCACCATTATCAATACCTCATATATATTTGCAATATTCAGATTGCTTTATCATATTTTTGCTCGTTCTTCGATTGCTTGCAGGAATAGACCTTCGTGGTCAGGCTGACCGTGCTTCCGGCGTCGTCAGTAACCTCAGGAGATTGGTTTAGCGATTGCTAAGGCGCAACGTCGTGCACGTTTGTAGTCGGATTGTCAAAGTCGTCTCCACCAAATCGATAGTTATCATCTCATCGAAAGATCGGGACCCTCGCCTCTATCAAGTGGTATCAGTTTTCAGGTTGCTCGGTGAGAATTTCCAGTTTTCCTAGATTAGATTTATTTTCTTACCTATTGTCCAAGAAAAAGCCACAAAAAAGAGTTAGATCTATTCATCCTTGGTCCAAGCCAATCTGAGCCTTTGCAGTTTTCTTTTCATTGCTTGCATAGCTGAATTATCGGTTGCATCATCGTGTCGAGTTGCTGGTCTTAGTGTCTAGTTCGTTTAGAGTTTCGAGTTCTGTTCACATTAGTCACGCCACCGCTGCATCATTATCTCTTCCGCTGTCCACCACCCATCCATCAATTTCCACCACGTGCTATCCACCATTCATTGTCATAATAATAGTTGAGATCTAGTTTGTTTTGGAAAGAGGGAGAAAAAAAGAGAGAAAAAAAACGAGAGAAAAAAAAGTCAGAGAAAAAGAGGGAGAATAAAAAGAAAAAAAAAGCGTGAGAAAAAAAAGAGAGAAGAAAAAAAATTTGGATCTATCTAGAATCAATCTCGTACCTGAATTCGGATTGGAATCTGTTTTGCGCACTGTTCAGTAAAACAGGTATATCTTCCTCATACGAAGTCCGTTTTGGCTTCGTGAGTACTCAAATTGAAGATAGCGACGAGCCGCATCTAAATAGTTGCAGAAGCATGTTCAATATTTGACACCTCAAAATCGGCTTCTAAATAGGTATTTTTGCCCTCCGAAGTTCGTGAACACAGCTTGTTCCAATTTTTTAGGCCAGTTTTAGAATTCTTTGACTCCTCATATCAACTCGGAATTGATTGATTCTTTTTGCATTGGAAAGCTTGAGTTAGTAGCATTCTTTGAAAGAATTTATCAGAAAATTGTCTCAAACTTTTCAAGAGGAAAGTTGGAGAGAGAGTTGTTGTATATCATGCTTGGCAGTTGTTTTTCATCATTATCTTCACTGCCGTTGTGATCTTCACTTATATCTTGCTGTCAAGAGCTACTTAGTATCCTTCATTGATGCTAGTTGTGCTACGCCGTGACCTCATTAGTGTTCTAGGCTCGCGTCTCTAGTCCGGTCTAGCCTAGGACCAGCACAGTACCGTCGTTGAGCGTTTATTCAACATTGCATCTTTGAATTGATTATTGCTAATCTTTTGCTACCATATATAGCCAACCCAGCTCCACATATTTCTACACCGTGTATACGTACGCTCCCCTGGCAATCGCTTTACTCAATATTCGGAGTTACTTGACACCGCCGGTTGCCGATCACCGCCTGCTGCATGGTAAGAACTTGTAAGACATTGATATTTGCTTTACTGTGAGCGTTTTACCACCACATCCTAGTAGTTATAGCAACATTATTTTTGGGTTTTGTTTCTTGTTCTACTAATCATGACAGGATCCAGAGTCAATTCATGGGCTTTGTCGATCGCGGGAGACGTGCCACCACCTTTGCAAATACCACAACCGTCACGAGAGGTGCACAAACATCCAAATGCACATGATCAGGTTAATGTATCTATACCACCATTTAATGGCCGTTTTAAACCTGCTTTATATATTGAATGGGAGTTCGACATAAAAAATATATTTGCTTCCCATAATTTCAATGAACATAAAAAGGTTAAGGTTGCGGTTGGTTCTTTCACTGGTTATGCTTTGGTTTGGTGGAGTGAATATTGTCGGTTACACCCTGATTATATACCTACTACTTGGGATGATTTGAAACTTGCCATGCGACATACTTTCGTCCCTGCTTATTATACTCGTGACATGATTAAGAAGTTGCAACACTTAAAACAAGGTAGTGAAACTGTAATAAAATATTATGATGATTTACAAACTACCTTGTTGCATTCCTCTTTAGAAGAAAGTGAAGATGATTTTATGGATAGATTTTGGGTAGGATTAAACCGTGATATTCAAGAGATACTAATTCATGAAGAGTGTTATCCTATGGACCATTTGTTTCATCTTGCTTGCAAAGCTGAACAGGAAATAAAACGACGTGTTGGCCACGAGGAGAACAAGCGCACGGTGCACATTCCAAGAGTTGATATGATTGTTCCTTCAACTACTAGGCATACTATGACAACCACATCCGTTGTTGTCAGGACTACATCACCTCCACCATGTGACACATCGCCCCCGAGAGTGGCTACATCATCTGAGTTGATCATAAGAGGTAATGACAAAGGTACTGATCTTCCATCTCTACATGAGAATGATGAATGCCTTGTCAATTTGAATGCACCATCTGATGAGCTACCCACTACTTTGATCACACCACCTATTTTAGAGGACTACGTTGATAATTTGACTTTGCCATGTGATCAAACAACTGAAATACCAACAATTTTGAGTGCACCCATTGAATTAACTATTGATGCAAAAGAACCAATGTTTAATCATTTTGATATGACCTCTAATCTTGGTGATGATTCTGTGTTGAATGACTTATTGCATGTTTGCTTATTTAAGCATGTTGTAGCATGTAAATTTGATGCAAGTAAGGTTTATTCACCAATGTTGGGATGGTTTAATGATGAACATTGTGATGAGGACATCAATACAATTGTTACACCCACAGCCCCTGCTGCTATACATACTGGACCAATTACTAGAGCTCGTGCACGCCAACTAAATTACCAGGTACTTTCGTTTCTTGGTAATGATTCTAATGTTCATGAGAATATGATGCTGCCTAAATTGGATACATTTGTTTTGCTTACAAATGAAGGGCCTAGCTTGGAGAAGGATGAACATTGGAGCAAGAACAAGCATGGAGATGATGGCATGCGCAAGGGGAACAAGAACGGAGTTACAAGTGATGATTTCAGGACTTTGAAGCCACCATAATGCGTGCATGAAGCTTTGGACGAAATATACAAGATGCCACTTCATAAATTTCGTCCCGAGGCTATTTTAGGTGCTGCGTCACCTTATTTTTGGGCCAGGCCCATGTAATTTCGAAATACATAAGTATAGGCTATTTTTAGAGTCCGTATGTGTGGGGAAACAAGAGATAGGGTTGATTTCGGACCCCTCCACCAAGGGCCACGAAATTCCCCCCCTCTTCCTCCATATATACAGCCCTTAGGGCATCGTTTAGACTTTGGGTTTTGTTTAGATTAAAAGTTCGCCATAGCTGCAACTTCGCGTACTTCGTTTGTGTTCAACGACCAGACAAAGGCGTCACAGAACCCCACCTTGATCAATAAAGCTTTCATCTTATATTCGCAATATCCAGATTGCAATCTTAGTTTCTTGCTTGTTCTTCGTTTGCTCGCAGGAAACAGACCCTCGTGGTCAGGTTGATCGTGCTCCGACGTGGTCAATAACCTCTCGAAGTTGGTTTAGCGATTGCTAAGGCGCGACGTCCTCGCACGTTCGTAGTCGGATCGTCAAAGTCGACTTCCACCAAAGCGATATCCATCATCTCATCGAAAGACGGGACACCTCTGCCTCTATCAGGTCATATCAAAATGATTAAACATTGGTTCTTTTGCATCAATAGTTAATTCAATGGGTGCACTCAAAATTGTTGGTATTTCAGTTGTTTGATCACATGGCAAAGTCAAATTATCAGCGTAGTCCTCTAAAATAGGTGGTGTGATCAAAGTAGTGGGTAGCTCATCAGATGGTGCATTCAAATTGACAAGGCATTCATCATTCTCATGTAGAGATGGAAGATCAGTACCTTTGTCATTACCTCTTATGATCAACTCAGATGATGTAGCCACTCTCGGGGGCGATGTGTCACATGGTGGAGGTGATGTAGTCCTGACAACAACGGATGTGGTTGTCATAGTATGCCTAGTAGTTGAAGGAACAATCATATCAACTCTTGGAATGTGCACCGTGCGCTTGTTCTCCTCGTGGCCAACACGTCGTTTTATTTCCTGTTCAGCTTTGCAAGCAAGATGAAACAAATGGTCCATAGGATAACACTCTTCATGAATTAGTATCTCTTGAATATCACGGTTTAATCCTACCCAAAATCTATCCATAAAATCATCTTCACTTTCTTCTAAAGAGGAATGCAACAAGGTAGTTTGTAAATCATCATAATATTTTATTACAGTTTCACTACCTTGTTTTAAGTGTTGCAACTTCTTAATCATGTCACGAGTATAATAAGCAGGGACGAAAGTATGTCGCATGGCAAGTTTCAAATCATCCCAAGTAGTAGGTATATAATCAGGGTGTAACCGACAATATTCACTCCACCAAACCAAAGCATAACCAGTGAAAGAACCAACCGCAACCTTAACCTTTTTATGTTCATTGAAATTATGGGAAGCAAATATATTTTTTATGTCGAACTCCCATTCAATATATAAAGCAGGTTTAAAACGGCCATTAAATGGTGGTATAGATACATTAACCTGATCATGTGCATTTGGATGTTTGTGCACCTCTCGTGACGGTTGTGGTATTTGCAAAGGTGGTGGCACGTCTCCCGCGATCGACAAAGCCCATGAATTGACTCTGGATCCTGTCATGATTAGTAGAACAAGAAACAAAACCCAAAAATAATGTTCCTATAACTACTAGGATGTGGTGGTAAAACGCCCACAGTAAAGCAAATATCAATGTCTTACAAGTTCTTACCATGCAGCAGGCGGTGATCGGCAACCAGCGGTGTCAAGTAACTCCGAATATTGAGTAAAGCGATTGCCAGGGGAGCGTACGTATACACGGTGTAGAAATATGTGGAGCTGGGTTGGCTATATATGGTAGCAAAAGATTAGCAATAATCAATTCAAAGATGCAATGTTGAATAAACGCTCAACGACGGTACTGTGCTGGTCCTAGGCTAGACCGGACTAGAGACGCGAGCCTAGAACACTAATGAGGTCACGGCGTAGCACAACTAGCATCAATGAAGGATACTAAGTAGCTCTTGACAGCAAGATATAAGTGAAGATCACAACAGCAGTGAAGATAATGAGGTGAAACAACAGCCAAGCAGGATATATCAACAACTTTGTCTCCAACTTTCCTCTGAAAAAGTTTGTGCCGATTTTTTTTGTTTCTTGTTCTACTAATCATGACAGGATCCAGAGTCAATTCATGGGCTTTGTCGATCGCGGGAGACGTGCCACCACCTTTGCAAATACCACAACCGTCACGAGAGGTGCACAAACATCCAAATGCACATGATCAGGTTAATGTATCTATACCACCATTTAATGGCCGTTTTAAACCTGCTTTATATATTGAATGGGAGTTTGACATAAAAAATATATTTGCTTCCCATAATTTCGATGAACATAAAAAGGTTAAGGTTGCGGTTGGTTCTTTCACTGGTTATGCTTTGGTTTGGTGGAGTGAATATTGTCGGTTACACCCTGATTATATACCTACTACTTGGGATGATTTGAAACTTGCCATGCGACATACTTTCGTCCCTGCTTATTATACTCGTGACATGATTAAGAAGTTGCAACACTTAAAACAAGGTAGTGAAACTGTAACAAAATATTATGATGATTTACAAACTACCTTGTTGCATTCCTCTTTAGTAGAAAGTGAAGATGATTTTATGGATAGATTTTGGGGAGGATTAAACCGTGATATTCAAGAGATACTAATTCATGAAGAGTGTTATCCTATGGACCATTTGTTTCATCTTGCTTGCAAAGCTAAACAGGAAATAAAACGACGTGTTGGCCACGAGGAGAACAAGCGCACGGTGCACATTCCAAGAGTTGATATGATTGTTCCTTCAACTACTAGGCATACTATGACAACCACATCCGTTGTTGTCAGGACTACATCACCTCCACCATGTGACACATCGCCCCCGAGAGTGGCTACATCATCTGAGTTGATCATAAGAGGTAATGACAAAGGTACTGATCTTCCATCTCTACATGAGAATGATGAATGCCTTGTCAATTTGAATGCACCATCTGATGAGCTACCCACTACTTTGATCACACCACCTATTTTAGAGGACTACATTGATAATTTGACTTTGCCATGTGATCAAACAACTGAAATACCAACAATTTTGAGTGTACCCATTGAATTAACTATTGATGCAAAATAACCAATGTTTAATCATTTTGATATGACCTCTAATCTTGGTGATGATTCTGTGTTGAATGACTTATTGCATGTTTGCTTATTTAAGCATGTTGTAGCATGTAAATTTGATGCAAGTAAGGTTTATTCACCAATGTTGGGATGGTTTAATGATGAACATTGTCAATCTTTTGAAATGAATAAGAGCTTCACTTATATGTGCAAACTGAGTTGCAATATTTTCATGCCTTCTACTTCTTGTGCTAATTTTTTGGCTTTAGATTCTATGAACTATGCAAGTTACTCATCTATTGATGTGTCATATATGCAAAAATCAAGGGAAGTAAAAATGGATGACATATACATATACAACATGTACACCTTGTCTCTTTTGTTAGCCACATTTCAGATTAAGCAACGCCGAGGACGGCTTTATTTTCAAGAAGGGGAGGATGATGAGGACATGACTACCTTGGATATGACCAAAAATATTGCATATATGCATATTTGTCAGGTGATTTCTAGTGCAAACTATTCAATAATCTATTTATGTTATCCAGAACAAAAATACTTCACACACTTTTGTGTTTTGTCTAATTGCAGGTGTATGGGACATTTGTACAATCCACATATGAAGATAAGGAAGAAAGAGATGTTTATTTGCTGTCCAAAAAGTTCTCTCACGTCACTTTTGGCCCAAGAGAAGATAGAGTCCAAGTCTCTCACGTTCTGGATTCAGATTCGGACTGCACAGACATACCTGACTCAAAACGCACACAAGTTTTTCATACGGGCTCCGAATTGGGTGATTCTTTTTTTGTTGGAAACTAGATTTCGTGCACTTTCCAACCCAATTGGAATCACCTTCAAATTCGTCCGGAGCGTTGAGCTGTGGACGAAACAATCTGATGCTGCAGCAGAATCCGAGTCAAACTACAAGTCCAAAGGTGTTACATCACCTCCACTTGGGCCCATTGGCCTTGTACGACCTAGATTTAGTTTTAGGCTGCCTTGGGACGTCCTCCCACCTCCTTGGCCGCCAACCCTTGCTCCTATATAAGTAGATCCATCTAGTAGCTTTTCCTTGGGATTTGTTTAGTTAAAAGTTAGCCATTGCAACTTCGTGTACTTCGTTTGTGTCCAACGACAGAACCAAGACGGCTTCCGGATCCCCACCATTATCAATACCTCATATATATTTGCAATATTCAGATTGCTTTATCATTTTCTTGCTCGTTCTTCGATTGCTTACAGGAATAGACCTTCGTGGTCAGGCTGACCGTGCTTCCGGCGTCGTCAGTAACCTCAGGAGATTGGTTTAGCGATTGCTAAGGCGCAACGTCGTGCACGTTTGTAGTCGGATTGTCAAAGTCGTCTCCACCAAATCGATAGTTATCATCTCATCGAAAGATCGGGACCCTCGCCTCTATCAAGATGTTTATGGGCTAAGTTGGGGACTAAACTGCTTTTTAGTACTACTTGTCACCCCCAAACTGATGGACAAACTGAAGTAGTCAATAGAATGTTGTCTACTATGCTTAGGGCTGTTTGAAGAATAATAAGAAAATGTGGGAGGAATGCTTGCCTCATATTGAATTTGCTTATAATCGTTCATTGCATTCTACTACTAAGATGTGCCCTTTTGAAGTTGTGTATGGTTTCCTACCTCGTGCACCTATTGATTTGTTGCCTCTTCCATCTTCGGAGAAGGTTAATTTTGATGCTAAACAACGTGTTGAATTGATTTTAAAAATGCATGAGTTAACTAAGGAAAACATTGAGCGCATGAATGCTAAATATAAACTTGCTGGAGATAAGGGTAGAAAACATGTTGTGTTTGCACCTGGAGATCTTGTTTGGTTACATTTGCGTAAGGATAGATTTCCTGATTTGCGCAAATCAAAGTTAATGCCACGTGCTGATGGTCCTTTTAAGGTGTTAGAGAAAATAAATGATAATGCATATAAACTTGAGCTGCCTGCAGATTTTGGGGTTAGTCCCACTTTTAACATTGCAGATTTGAAGCCTTATTTGGGTGAGGAAAATGAACTTCCGTCGAGGACGACTTCATTTCAAGAAGGGGAGGATGATGAGGACATCAATACAATTGTTACACCCACAGCCCCTGCTGCTATACATACTGGACCAATTACTAGAGCTCGTGCACGCCAACTAAATTACCAGGTACTTTCGTTTCTTGGTAATGATTCTAATGTTCATGAGAATATGATGCTGCCTAAATTGGATACATTTGTTTTGCTTACAAATGAAGGGCCTAGCTTGGAGAAGGATGAACATTGGAGCAAGAACAAGCATGGAGATGATGGCATGCGCAAGGGGAACAAGAACGGAGTTACAAGTGATGATTTCACGACTTTGAAGCCACCATAATGGGTGCATGAAGCCTTGGACGAAATATACAAGATGCCACTTCATAAATTTCGTCCCGAGGCTATTTTAGGTGCTGCATCACCTTATTATTGGGCCAGGCCCATGTAATTTCGAAATACATAAGTATAGGCTATTTTTAGAGTCCGTATGTGTGGGGAAACAAGAGATAGGGTTGATTTCGGACCCCTCCACCAAGGGCCACGAAATTCCCCCCTCTTCCTCCATATATACAGCCCTTAGGGCATCGTTTAGACTTTGGGTTTTGTTTAGATTAAAAGTTCGCCATAGCTGCAACTTCGCGTACTTCGTTTGTGTTCAACGACCAGACAAAGACGTCACAGAACCCCACCTTGATCAATAAAGCTTTCATCTTATATTCGCAATATCCAGATTGCAATCTTAGTTTCTTGCTTGTTCTTCGTTTGCTCGCAGGAAACAGACCCTCGTGGTCAGGTTGATCGTGCTCCGGCGTGGTCAATAACCTCTCGGAGTTGGTTTAGCGATTGCTAAGGCGCGACGTCCTCGCACGTTCGTAGTCGGATCGTCAAAGTCGACTTCCACCAAAGCGATATCCATCATCTCATCGAAAGACGGGACACCTTTGCCTCTATCAGCCTCAGTCGGGCGTCTGAGCGACACCACAGAAAGGGCTCTTAAGTGAAATAAGTAACAAACGTGCCGCAGTCGGGCGTCTGTGCGACGCCACGTAAAGGGCTTATAAAGTGAATACTTAACAAGCATGCCACAGTCGTGCGTCTCAGCGACACCACATAAAGGGCTTATATGGTTAATAAATAACAAACATGCCACAGTCGCGCGTCTGTGCGACACCACATAAAGGGCTTATAACAGAATAAAACACAGTGAATATCCAGGAGGTAGAATCGTCCCAGGGATACTCAATAAATCAAGTAGTGAAAATAGTTAGTCCACAATAGTAATAATAATAATAATCATATGCCACCGGTCAAAATCAATGTTCTGACTTAGTTGTTTTACCTCCGAAGACCGACACTTGACCCAACCCAGAATGTAGTCCTTAACCATGGATATGGCTACTCGAATATATATAATCTCTGCAGAGGGTGTACTCCTTACCCACGAGTAACAGATTCTGTTAGTCCATCCGGACTAATTCCTCTTATGGTCTTTTAGTTGAAAACACACCCAACCGCACACACCAGCTTGACTCATCGGTGTCTGGAATCACCCACGACACTCGTTAAGCAAAAATCTAAGTCGGGAGGCTACAACCTCGATTAGCATGGGATCACAAAAATTTATACCGCATGCAAACTGGGGGAGCTACCCCCTCGGCTACAACCGAAACACCCATGCCCCCTGTTTGGATGACTGGCTTTAATCCATGGCCATGGAACCCTCATCCCGGCCCCTCTGTACGGTGTGTGCTAGAAAGGGGTTGACAACTTACTGAATCGTACCCTACCCATGGCAGGGACAAGTGGTAGTACAAAACAAGTGTGGGGGCTACCAGAACAAGACTTGATCTATGGTCAACTCAGGAGGTTAAGTGTTACCTGCACGATTAGCATAACAAATATGTTTCAACCGACAGCCACAATCACCACTCATCATGACTCGCTATGCCATACCGAACACAATCGTCTCGACGAAGACCGGAGACAAGCTTGTGTCTACCCAAGACAGAGGCTTTCCCGGGTTCCTCCCAGTACGCATGAGAGGCATATGATGGTGACGACTATCCATAACATTTCAAACTCCAACAGTATGAATCATCAAAATGCACTCATGAGTTTGAACGTATCATAAAATAACGGATACTCCGTGTCAAGGTGGTATTGCAACCGTATCATACAACACACACCAAATTATGCCAGGGTTCAGAATGCTTGCCTTCAAGTTGTGGGGGGGGGGCAGGGTGCATTCCAAAACTTTTGAAAGCTTTCTCCTCTCTCCAAAAATCCTATTTAAAATATTTTTGAATCAATATATAGTTTGAAAAACAGTACCAAAAAGTTGTCTGAATTTTTTTCAAATAAATCTAAAAATAAACTAGACAATATTTGAGAGAGGTAGGAAAAAGAATCAATTCATTTGGAGTTATATTTAAAAAGTTATAGACAGCCAAAGTTTTGGTCAAAATCTGTTTTAAAAAAATAAAACAGAAAAGGAAAACGTTTCGAATGTTGACCACGTCGAAGGCGTATTTTGGTTTTACGTATCCACTTATCTAGCGTGGACTGGCTTGTGGTCACTGACAGTGGGTCCAGGGGGCCCACTTGTCAGGTTTGACCAGTTGTCCTTCCCTCCTCTTCCTCTGCTCCGAGCGGAGGCGGGATTCCAGCGACGCTCGCCAGTGAACGACGGCACCGTTCGAGAAACCGAGGGTGGGGATGGATCCGCCAGTCCAGGGCGGTCCTCCCGGTGGTCGTTGGGCAGGTGGGGATGGAGGGAGTCGCCAGCGACGAGCTTCACAACGGTGATAGCTTCGGGTCGATTTGGGGGTTCTGGCCAGGGTGGTTTTCCGCTGTAGCTGGGGTCTGGGTGGTTCCGCAAGATGAAGGGGAGTTGGGTGGTGGTGCCGGAAGGGTGGGGAAAGCTCTGCTTGCGACGAATTGAACCAGAGCGTGGCGGCGGCCGAATCGGTCGGAGGCGAGGAAGAAGGCCTCCCGCTGATGCTTGCTGGACGTGGGGCACGCCAGAGTGGTGGTGCGAGGCTACCTGAGGTTCGAACGTGCTCGGGGTCCCTTTTATAGCGCAGTTAGGTCGGTCCCGAGGCGGCCGGAGATAAGAACGGCGGTGAACCACCTATCTGTTGTTGTAGGGTGACGTGGCGCCGACGAGGGCTTGCAGACGAGCGTGAGGATAAGCTTGGACTGCTCCAGGGGGCAGCTGGCGCGCGGCTGTGGCTCGGGTGGCGCCGACCGTGGCAGGAGCGCACTGCGGACGCCGGCGTGCCGCCAAGAGGGCTCTGGCGGCGGCGCTGTAGGGCACCAGGGCAACTTGGAGCGTTCTGGCGAGTGGTCGAGGGTTGGGTGCGACTCTGCAGGCGAGCAAGGGCCAGGGGCGCAACGCGGCGGCTCGGTGCACGCGCGTGCAAAACGTGCGCTCTGGGCGTGCCCAGAGCACGCCTGCTATGTGTTTGCCGAAATGCCAGCGTGAGCTAGAGGGCATATGAGGGGTTGGTGATCAACAGATCTAGGCTGGTGGTAGCTGGGATGCTAGTGGACATGCTTGTTTGGCTGCTGTGGCAAGTCTGCAATGCAAACTCATGAGCATGTCAATTTTGTTCATGAACTCAAGGTGTTCGACAGAATGTCAGTAGCCCCTAGGCAACTCTTGGGGTGGCCAAAGTCTCCAGATCCTAGTCTCTTTAGGTGTAGGTGGTGGAGGTCAGGTTAGTTTGCCAAACAAAGAAACTTGTTAGTGCAATTATATGAGAAAACCAATTTTGGGCAGAAACTAAAGGCTGTCATTCCATGGACCAATAATATCCCAATGGGTTCATGCTCTTGGACATAAGGGTTTTGTAGGAATGACTACAAGTAGGAAAAAGAACCATGGGTAAAAGAGTAAGTAAAAATATGGTTGCAGTACAAATCCTCAAGTTGGACCAGAATGAAAAGGAGGTTGATTCACTCAAAATTTTCAAAGGACATAACTGGGTTTTTGCATAAATATGGATAATATACTCCTACTGACCCCCCTAATTTTGGTGGAAGTTTTAAAGAAATATTTAAATAGGTTGTAGTGCAAAATTGCTCACTGGACCAGATTTGAAAACTTGGTGTAAAGCTCCAAATCTCCATTGAACAGAAGATGTCTTTGCATAATAGTGATTTAGGGACATCATATGTCATCCCCAAATTTTGGTGAAAATTTTAGATGCATTTATCAAATGGTTGTAGTATAAAAGAGGCTCCAAAACTTATGAAAAATCATTTTAAAAGAATAAAGCTCAGGAAATCAATTATGCAAATAAAACCATTGATTATGAATTGTTTTGTTGAGAGGGTATAGAAGTCCAATAAGATTCTTGGAAAGTTTCTACTTGGGGTAAAACTCCTCAATATTATAGAGAGGTGGTTCTGAAATCAACAGAAAATCCATAAAGCAAAATTTTTAAACTCCTGGCAAAGTTTTAATAATTGAAAACATGGTTCAATTTTTTGGGTATTACAATGACCATAAAAGATATTACTCATATAAATAGAACAACCATTGTTCTCTAATTTAAATGAATAACCGTCTCGCACTAAACAAGATCCAGATATAATGTTCATGCTCAACGCTAGCACCAAATAACAATTATTCAGGTCTAAAACTACTCTCGAAGGTAGATATAGAAGTAGCATGCTGACGGCGATCACATCCATGGTGGAACCATTACCGACGCGCATCGTGTCCTCGTCCAAAGCCAATCTTCGTTTAATCCGTAGTCCCTATTTTGAGTTATGAATATGTGCAACCGAATCGGTATCAAATACCTAGGCACTACTACAAGCGTTAGTAAGGTACACATCAATTACATGTATATAAATATACCTTTGTTCACTTTGCCATCCCTCTTATCCGCCAAATACTTGGGGTAGTTCCGTTTCCAGTGACCAGTCCCTATGTAGTGGAAGCACTCGGTTTCAAGCTTGGGTACAACTTTGGGCTTCTTCCCGGGAGTGGCAACTTGCTTGCCATTCTTCCCCTTGCCCCTTTTTCTTGAAAATAGTTGATGAGGACATCAATACCATTGTTACACCCACAGCCCCTACTGCTACATATACGGGACCAATTACTAGAGCTCGCGCACGCCAATTAAATTATTAGGTACTTTCGTTTCTTGGTAATGATTCTAATGTTCATGAGAATATGATGCTGCCTAAATTGGATACATTTGTTTTGCTTACAAATGAAGGGCCTAGCTTGGATAAGGATGAACATTGGAGCAAGAACAAGCATGGAGATGATGTCATGCGCAAGGGGAACAAGAACGGAGTTACAAGTGATGATTTCAGGTCTTTGAAGCCACCATAACGAGTGCATGAAGCCTTGGACGAAATATACAAGATGCCATTCATAAATTTCGTCCAGAGGCTATTATAGGTGCTGCGTCACCTTTTTATTGGGCCAGGCCCATGTAATTTCGAAATACATTAGTATAGGCTATTTTTAGAGTCCGTATGTGTGGGGAAACAAGAGATAGGGTTGATTTCGGACCCCTCCACCAAGGGCCACGAAATTCCTCCTCTCTTCGTCCATATATACAGCCCTTAGGGCATCGTTTAGTCTTTGGGTTTTGTTTAGATTAAAAGTTCGCCATAGCTGCAACTTCGCGTACTTCGTTTGTGTTCAACGACCAGACAAAGGCGTCACAGGACCCCACCTTGATCAATAAAGCTTTGATCTTATATTCGCAATATCCAGATTGCAATCTCAGTTTCTTGCTTGTTCTTCGTTTGCTCGCAAGAAACAGACCCTCTTGGTCAGGTTGATCGTGCTCCGGCGTGGTCAATAACCTCTCGGAGTTGGTTTAGCGATTGCTAAGGCCCGACGTCCTCGCACGTTCGTCGTCGGATCGTCAAAGTCGACTTCCACCAAAGCGAAATTCATCATCTCATCGAAAGACGGGACACCTTTGCCTCTATCAATAGTGGTCTTGTTAACCATCAACACTTGATGCTCCTTCTTGATTTCTACCTACGCAGCTTTGAGCATTGCAAAGAGCTCGGGAATAGTCTTTTCCATCCCTTGCATATTATAGTTCATCACGAAGCCTTTGTAGCTTGGTGGCAGTGATGGAAGAACTTTGTCAATGACACATTCATCTGGAAGATTAACTCCTAGCTGAGTCAAGTGATTATGATATCCAGACATTTTGAATATGTGTTCACTGACATAACGACTTCATATCTCTCAACTCAGGCATTTGCTTGAAATATTAACTTCAACTCCTCGAACATGTCATATTGTCCATGATGTTCAAAACAGCTTTGAAGTCTCGATTCTAAGCCGTAAAGCATGGCACACTGAACTATCGAGTAGTCATCATATCAAGCTGGCCAAACGTTGATAACATTAGCATTTGCTCCTGCAGCAGGCCTTTAACCTAGCGGTGCATCAAGGACATAATTCTTCTGTGCAGCATTGTAGATAATCCTCAAGTTACAGACCCAGTCCATGTAGTTGCTACCATCATCTTTCAACTTAGCTTTCTCTAGGAACGCATTAAAATTCAAGGGAACGGTAGCACGGGAAATTGATCTACAACATAGAAATGCGAAAACTAACAGGACCAAGTTCATGATAAATTAAGTTCAATTAATCATATTACTTAAGAACTCCCACTTAGATAGACATCCCTCAAGTCATCTAAATGATACGTGATCCAAATCAACTAAAACATGTCCAATCATCACATGAGATGGAGTAGTCATCAATGGTGAACATATCTATGTTGATCATATCTACTATATGATTCACGTTTGACCTTTTGGTCTCTAGTGTTCCGAGGCCATTTCTGTACTGATAGAGGCGAGGGTGTCCCGATCTTTCGATGAGATGATAAGTATCGATTTGGTGGAGACGACTTTGACGATCCGACTACAAACGTGCACGACGTTGCGCCTTAGCAATCGCTAAACCAATCTCCTGACGTTACTGACGATGCCGGAAGCACGGTCAGCCTGACCACGAAGGTCTATTCCTGCAAGCAATCGAAGAACGAGCAAGAATATGATAAAGCAATCTGAATATTGCAAATATATATGAGGTATTGATAATGGTGGGGATCCGTAAGCGGTCTTGGTCTGGTCGTTGGACACAAACGAAGTACACGAAGTTGCAGTGGCTAACTTTTAACTAAACAAATCCCAAGGAAAAGCTACTAGATGGATCTACTTATATAGGAGCAAGGGGTGGAGGCCAAGGAGGTGGGAGGACGTCCCAAGGCAGCCTAAAACTAAATCTAGGTCGTACAAGGCCAATGGGCCCAAGTGGAGGTGATGTAACACCTTTGGACTTGTAGTTTGACTCGGATTCTGCTGCAGCATCAGATTGTTTCGTCCACAACTCAACGCTTCGGACGAATTTGAAGGTGATTCCAATTGGGTTGGAAAGTGCACGAAATCTAGTTTCCAACAAAAAAAGAATCACCCAATTCGGAGTCCGTATGAAAAACTTGTGTGTGTTTTGAGTCAGGTGTGTCTGTGCAGTCCGAATCTGAATCCAGAACGTGAGAGACTTGGACTCTATCTTCTCTTGGGCCAAAAGTGACGTGAGAGAACTTTTTGGACAGCAAATAAACATCTCTTTCTTCCTTATCTTCATATGTGGATTGTACAAATGTCCCATACACCTGCAATTAGACAAAACACAAAAGTGTGTGAAATATTTTTGTTCTGGATAACATAAATAGATTATTGAATAGTTTGCACTAGAAATCACCTGACAAATATGCATATATGTAATATTTTTGGTCATATCCAAGGTAGTCATGTCCTCATCATCCTCCCCTTCTTGAAAATAAAGCCGTCCTCGGCGTTGCTTAATCTGAAATGTGGCTAACAAAAGAGACAAGGTGTACATGTTGTATATGTATATGTCATCCATTTTTACTTCCCTTGATTTTTGCATATATGACACATGAATAGATGAGTAACTTGCATAGTTCATAAAACCTAAAGCCAAAAAATTAGCACAAGAAGTAGAAGGCATGAAAATATTGCAACTCAGTTTGCACATATAAGTGAAGCCCTTATTCATTTCAAAAGATTGACAATGTTCATCATTAAACCATCCCAACATTGGTGAATAAACCTTACTTGCATCAAATTTACATGCTACAACATGCTTAAATAAGCAAACATGCAATAAGTCATTCAACACAGAATCATCACCAAGATTAGAGGTCATATCAAAATGATTAAACATTGGTTCTTTTGCATCAATAGTTAATTCAATGGGTGCACTCAAAATTGTTGGTATTTCAGTTGTTTGATCACATGGCAAAGTCAAATTATCAACGTAGTCCTCTAAAATAGGTGGTGTGATCAAAGTAGTGGGTAGCTCATCAGATGGTGCATTCAAATTGACAAGGCATTCATCATTCTCATGTAGAGATGGAAGATCAGTACCTTTGTCATTACCTCTTATGATCAACTCAGATGATGTAGCCACTCTCGGGGGCGATGTGTCACATAGTGGAGGTGATGTAGTCCTGACAACAACGGATGTGGTTGTCATAGTATGCCTAGTAGTTGAAGGAACAATCATATCAACTCTTGGAATGTGCACCTTGCGCTTGTTCTCCTCATGGCCAACACGTCGTTTTATTTCCTGTTCAGCTTTGCAAGCAAGATGAAACAAATGGTCCATAGGATAACACTCTTCATGAATTAGTATCTCTTGAATATCACGGTTTAATCCTCCCCAAAATCTATCCATAAAATCATCTTCACTTTCTTCTAAAGAGGAATGCAACAAGGTAGTTTGTAAATCATCATAATATTTTGTTACAGTTTCACTACCTTGTTTTAAGTGTTGCAACTTCTTAATCATGTCACGAGTATAATAAGCAGGGACGAAAGTATGTCGCATGGCAAGTTTCAAATCATCACAAGTAGTAGGTATATAATCAGGGTGTAACCGACAATATTCACTCCACCAAACCAAAGCATAACCAGTGAAAGAACCAACCGCAACCTTAACCTTTTTATGTTCATTGAAATTATGGGAAGCAAATATATTTTTTATGTCAAACTCCCATTCAATATATAAAGCAGGTTTAAAACGGCCATTAAATGGTGGTATAGATATATTAACCTGATCAAGTGCATTTGGATGTTTGTGCACCTCTCGTGACGGTTGTGGTATTTGCAAAGGTGGTGGCACGTCTCCCGCGATCGACAAAGCCCATGAATTGACTCTAGATCCTGTCATGATTAGTAGAACAAGAAACAAAACCCAAAAATAATGTTCCTATAACTACTAGGATGTGGTGGTAAAACGCTCACAGTAAAGCAAATATCAATGTCTTACAAGTTCTTACCATGCAGCAGGCGGTGATCGGCAACCAGCGGTGTCAAGTAACTCCGAATATTGAGTAAAGCGATTGCCAGGGGAGCGTACGTATACACGGTGTAGAAATATGTGGAGCTGGGTTGGCTATATATGGTAGCAAAAGATTAGCTATAATCAATTCAAAGATGCAATGTTGAATAAACGCTCAACGATGGTACTGTGCTGGTCCTAGGCTAGACCGAACTAGAGACGCGAGCCTAGAACACTAATGAGGTCACGGCGTAGCACAACTAGCATCAATGAAGGATACTAAGTAGCTCTTGACAGCAAGATATAAGTGAAGATCACAACGGCAGTGAAGATGATGATGAAAAACAACTGCCAAGCAGGATATACAACAACTCTCTCTCCAACTTTCCTCTTGAAAAGTTTGAGACAATTTTCTGATAAATTCTTTCAAAGAATGCTACTAACTCAAGCTTTCCAATGCAAAAAGAATCACTCAATTCCGATTTGATATGAGGAGTCAAAGAATTCTAAAACTGGCCTAAAAAATTGGAACAAGCTGTGTTCACGAACTTCGGAGGGCAAAAAGACATATTTAGAAGCCGATTTTGAGGTATCAAATATTGAACTAGCTTCTGCAACTATTTAGATGCGGCTCGTCGCTATCTTTAATTTGAGTACTCACGGAGCCAAAACGGACTTCGTATGAGGAAGATACACCTGTTTTACTTAACAGTGCGCAAAACAGATTCCAATCCGAATTCAGGTACGAGATTGAGTCTAAAAAGATCCGAATTTTGTTTTTTTTCTTCTCTCTTTTTTTTCCTCACACTTTTTTTTTCTTTCCCTCCTTTTTTTCTCTGACTTTTTTTTTCTCTTTTTTTTCTCTCGTTTTTTTTCTCTCTTTTTTCCCCCTCTTTCCAAAACAAACTAGATAAGATGCAGATTGGATCAAGTGAAGATGTGAACGATCTCAACTATTATTATGACAATGAATGGTGGGTAGCACGTGGTGGAAATTGATGGATGGGTGGTGGACAGCGGAAGAGATAATGATGCAGCGGTGGCGTGACTAATGTGAACAGAACTCGAAACTCTAAACGAACTAGACACTAAGACCAGCAACTCGACACGACGATGCAACCAATAATTCAACTATACAAGCAATGAAAAGAAAATTGCAAAGGCTCAGACTGGCTTGGACCAAGGATGAATAGATCTAACTCTTTTTTGTGGCTTTTTCTTGGACAATAGGTAAGAAAATAAATCTAATCTAGGAAAACTGGAAATTCTCACCGAGCAACCTGAAAACTGATACCACTTGATAGAGGCGAGGGTCCCGATCTTTCGATGAGATGATAACTATCGATTTGGTGGAGACGACTTTGACAATCCGACTACAAACGTGCACGACGTTGCGCCTTAGCAATCGCTAAACCAATCTCCTGAGGTTACTGACGACGCCGGAAGCACGGTCAGCCTGACCACGAAGGTCTATTCCTGCAAGCAATCGAAGAGCGAGCAAGAATATGATAAAGCAATCTGAATATTGCAAATATATATGAGGTATTGATAATGGTGGGGATCCGGAAGCGGTCTTGGTCTGGTCGTTGGACACAAACGAAGTACACGAAGTTGCAATGGCTAACTTTTAACTAAACAAATCCCAAGGGAAAAGCTACTAGATGGATCTACTTATATAGGAGCAAGGGGTGGCAGCCTAGGAGGTGGGAGGACGTCCCAAGGCAGCCTAAAACTAAATCTAGGTCGTACATGGCCAATGGGCCCAAGTGGAGGTGATGTAACACCTTTGGACTTGTAGTTTGACTCGGATTCTGCTGCAGCATCAGATTGTTTCGTCCACAACTCAACGCTCCGGACGTATTTGAAGGTGATTCCAATTGGGTTGGAAAGTGCACGAAATCTAGTTTCCAACAAAAAAAGAATCACCCAATTCGGAGTCCGTATGAAAAACTTGTGTGTGTTTTGAGTCAGGTATGTTTGTGCAGTCCGAATCTGAATCCAGAACGTGAGAGACTTGGACTTTATCTTCTCTTGGGCCAAAAGTGACGTGAGAGAACTTTTTGGACAGCAAATAAACATCTCTTTCTTCCTTATCTTCATATGTGGATTGTACAAATGTCCCATACACCTGCAATTAGACAAAACACAAAAGTGTGTGAAGTATTTTTGTTTTGGATAACATAAATAGATTATTGAATAGTTTGCACTAGAAATCACCTGACAAATATGCATATATGCAATATTTTTGGTCATATCCAAGGTAGTCATGTCCTCATCATCCTCCCCTTCTTGAAAATAAAGCCGTCCTCGGCGTTGCTTAATCTGAAATGTGGCTAACAAAAGAGACAAGGTGTACATGTTGTATATGTATATGTCATTCATTTTTACTTCCCTTGATTTTTGCATATATGACACATGAATAGATGAGTAACTTGCATAGTTCATAAAATCTAAAGCCAAAAAATTAGCACAAGAAGTAGAAGGCATGAAAATATTGCAACTCAGTTTGCACATATAAGTGAAGCTCTTATTCATTTCAAAAGATTGACAATGTTCATCATTAAACCATCCCAATATTGGTGAATAAACCTTACTTGCATCAAATTTACATGCTACAACATGCTTAAATAAGCAAACATGCAATAAGTCATTCAACACAGAATCATCACCAAGATTAGAGGTCATATCAAAATGATTAAACATTGATTCTTTTGCATCAATAGTTAATTCAATGGGTGCACTCAAAATTGTTGGTATTTCAGTTGTTTGATCACATGGCAAAGTCAAATTATCAACGTAGTCCTCTAAAATAGGTGGTGTGATCAAAGTAGTGGGTAGCTCATCAGATGGTGCATTCAAATTGACAAGGCATTCATCATTCTCATGTAGAGATGGAAGATCAGTACCTTTGTCATTACCTCTTATGATCAACTCAGATGATGTAGCCACTCTCGGGGGCGATGTGTCACATGGTGGAGGTGATGTAGTCCTGACAACAACGGATGTGGTTGTCATAGTATGCTTAGTAGTTGAAGGAACAATCATATCAACTCTTGGAATGTGCACCGTGCGCTTGTTCTCCTCGTGGCCAACACGTCGTTTTATTTCCTGTTCAGCTTTGCAAGCAAGATGAAACAAATGGTCCATAGGATAACACTCTTCATGAATTAGTATCTCTTGAATATCACGGTTTAATCCTCCCCAAAATCTATCCATAAAATCATCTTCACTTTCTTCTAAAGAGGTGATAGAGGCGAGGGTCCCGATCTTTCGATGAGATGATAACTATCGATTTGGTGGAGACGACTTTGACAATCCGACTACAAACGTGCACGACGTTGCGCCTTAGCAATCGCTAAACCAATCTCCTGAGGTTACTGACGACGCCGGAAGCACGGTCAGCCTGACCACGAAGGTCTATTCCTGCAAGCAATCGAAGAGCGAGCAAGAATATGATAAAGCAATCTGAATATTGCAAATATATATGAGGTATTGATAATGGTGGGGATCCGGAAGCGGTCTTGGTCTGGTCGTTGGACACAAACGAAGTACACGAAGTTGCAATGGCTAACTTTTAACTAAACAAATCCCAAGGGAAAAGCTACTAGATGGATCTACTTATATAGGAGCAAGGGGTGGCAGCCTAGGAGGTGGGAGGACATCCCAAGGCAGCCTAAAACTAAATCTAGGTCGTACATGGCCAATGGGCCCAAGTGGAGGTGATGTAACACCTTTGGACTTGTAGTTTGACTCGGATTCTGCTGCAGCATCAGATTGTTTCGTCCACAACTCAACGCTCCGGACGTATTTGAAGGTGATTCCAATTGGGTTGGAAAGTGCACGAAATCTAGTTTCCAACAAAAAAAGAATCACCCAATTCGGAGTCCGTATGAAAAACTTGTGTGTGTTTTGAGTCAGGTATGTTTGTGCAGTCCGAATCTGAATCCAGAACGTGAGAGACTTGGACTTTATCTTCTCTTGGGCCAAAAGTGACGTGAGAGAACTTTTTGGACAGCAAATAAACATCTCTTTCTTCCTTATCTTCATATGTGGATTGTACAAATGTCCCATACACCTGCAATTAGACAAAACACAAAAGTGTGTGAAGTATTTTTGTTTTGGATAACATAAATAGATTATTGAATAGTTTGCACTAGAAATCACCTGACAAATATGCATATATGCAATATTTTTGGTCATATCCAAGGTAGTCATGTCCTCATCATCCTCCCCTTCTTGAAAATAAAGCCGTCCTCGGCATTGCTTAATCTGAAATGTGGCTAACAAAAGAGACAAGGTGTACATGTTGTATATGTATATGTCATCCATTTTTACTTCCCTTGATTTTTGCATATATGACACATGAATAGATGAGTAACTTGCATAGTTCATAAAATCTAAAGCCAAAAAATTAGCACAAGAAGTAGAAGGCATGAAAATATTGCAACTCAGTTTGCACATATAAGTGAAGCTCTTATTCATTTCAAAAGATTGACAATGTTCATCATTAAACCATCCCAACATTGGTGAATAAACCTTACTTGCATCAAATTTACATGCTACGACATGCTTAAATAAGCAAACATGCAATAAGTCATTCAACACAGAATCATCACCAAGATTAGAGGTCATATCAAAATGATTAAACATTGGTTCTATTGCATCAATAGTTAATTCAATGGGTGCACTCAAAATTGTTGGTATTTCAGTTGTTTGATCACATGGCAAAGTCAAATTATCAACGTAGTCCTCTAAAATAGGTGGTGTGATCAAAGTAGTGGGTAGCTCATCAGATGGTGCATTCAAATTGACAAGGCATTCATCATTCTCATGTAGAGATGGAAGATCAGTACCTTTGACACTACCTCTTATGATCAACTCAGATGATGTAGCCACTCTCGGGGGCGATGTGTCACATGGTGGAGGTGATGTAGTCCTGACAACAACGGATGTGGTTGTCATAGTATGCCTAGTAGTTGAAGGAACAATCATATCAACTCTTGGAATGTGCACCGTGCGCTTGTTCTCCTCGTGGCCAACACGTCGTTTTATTTCCTGTTCAGCTTTGCAAGCAAGATGAAACAAATGGTCCATAGGATAACACTCTTCATGAATTAGTATCTCTTGAATATCACGGTTTAATCCTCCCCAAAATCTATCCATAAAATCATCTTCACTTTCTTCTAAAGAGGAATGCAACAAGGTAGTTTGTAAATCATCATAATATTTTGTTACAGTTTCACTACCTTGTTTTAAGTGTTGCAACTTCTTAATCATGTCACGAGTATAATAAGCAGGGACGAAAGTATGTCGCATGGCAAGTTTCAAATCATCCCAAGTAGTAGGTATATAATCAGGGTGTAACCGACAATATTCACTCCACCAAACCAAAGCATAACCAGTGAAAGAACCAACCGCAACCTTAACCTTTTTATGTTCATCGAAATTATGGGAAGCAAATATATTTTTTATGTCGATCTCCCATTCAATATATAAAGCAGGTTTAAAACGGCCATTAAATGGTGGTATATATACATTAACCTGATCAGGTGCATTTGGATGTTTGTGCACCTCTCGTGACGGTTGTGGTATTTGCAAAGGTGGTGGCACGTCTCCCGCGATCGACAAAGCCCATGAATTGACTCTGGATCCTGTCATGATTAGTAGAACAAGAAACAAAACACAAAAATAATGTTCCTATAACTACTAGGATGTGGTGGTAAAACGCTCACAGTAAAGCAAATATCAATGTCTTACAAGTTCTTACCATGCAGCAGGCGGTGATCGGCAAACAGCGGTGTCAAGTAACTCCGAATATTGAGTAAAGCAATTGCCAGGGGAGCGTACGTATACACGGTGTAGAAATATGTGGAGCTGGGTTGGCTATATATGGTAGCAAAAGATTAGCAATAATCAATTCAAAGATGCAATGTTGAATAAACGCTCAACGACGGTACTGTGCTGGTCCTAGGCTAGACCGGACTAGAGACGCAAGCCTAGAACACTAATGAGGTCACGGCGTAGCACAACTAGCATCAGTGAAGGATACGAAGTAGCTCTTGACAGCAAGATATAAGTGAAGATCACAACAGCAGTGAAGATAATGAGGTGAAACAACAGCCAAGCAGGATATATCAACAACTTTGTCTCCAACTTTCCTCTGAAAAAGTTTGTGCCGATTTTTTTGTTTTTTTTTCTTCTCTCTTTTTTTTTCCTCACACTTTTTTTTCTTTCTCTCCTTTTTTTTCTCTGATTTTTTTTCCTTTTTTTTCTCTCTTTTTTTTCTCTCTTTTTTTCTCCCTCTTTCCAAAACAAACTAGATAAGATGCAGATTGGATCAAGTGAAGATGTGAACGATCTCAACTATTATTATGACAATGAATGGTGGGTAGCACGTGGTGGAAATTGATGGATGGGTGGTGGACAGCGGAAGAGATAATGATGCAGCGGTGGCGTGACTAATGTGAACAGAACTCGAAACTCTAAATGAACTAGACACTAAGACCAGCAACTCGACACGACGATGCAATCGATAATTCAACTATGCAATCAATGAAAAGAAAATTGCAAAGGCTCAGACTGGCTTGGACCAAGGATGAATAGATCTAACTCTTTTTTGTGGCTTTTTCTTGGACAATAGGTAAGAAAGTAAATCTAATCTAGGAAAACTGGAAATTCTCACCGAGCAACCTGAAAACTGATACCACTTGATAGAGGCGAGGGTCCCGATCTTTCGATGAGATGATAACTATCGATTTGGTGGAGACGACTTTGACAATCCGACTACAAACGTGCACGACGTTGCGCCTTAGCAATCGCTAAACCAATCTCCTGAGGTTACTGACGACGCCGGAAGCACGGTCAGCCTGACCACGAAGGTCTATTCCTGCAAGCAATCGAAGAGCGAGCAAGAATATGATAAAGCAATCTGAATATTGCAAATATATATGAGGTATTGATAATGGTGGGGATCCGGAAGCGGTCTTGGTCTGGTCGTTGGACACAAACGAAGTACACGAAGTTGCAATGGCTAACTTTTAACTAAACAAATCCCAAGGGAAAAGCTACTAGATGGATCTACTTATATAGGAGCAAGGGGTGGCAGCCTAGGAGGTGGGAGGACGTCCCAAGGCAGCCTAAAACTAAATCTAGGTCGTACATGGCCAATGGGCCCAAGTGGAGGTGATGTAACACCTTTGGACTTGTAGTTTGACTCGGATTCTGCTGCAGCATCAGATTGTTTCGTCCACAACTCAACGCTCCGGACGTATTTGAAGGTGATTCCAATTGGGTTGGAAAGTGCACGAAATCTAGTTTCCAACAAAAAAAGAATCACCCAATTCGGAGTCCGTATGAAAAACTTGTGTGTGTTTTGAGTCAGGTATGTTTGTGCAGTCCGAATCTGAATCCAGAACGTGAGAGACTTGGACTTTATCTTCTCTTGGGCCAAAAGTGACGTGAGAGAACTTTTTGGACAGCAAATAAACATCTCTTTCTTCCTTATCTTCATATGTGGATTGTACAAATGTCCCATACACCTGCAATTAGACAAAACACAAAAGTGTGTGAAGTATTTTTGTTTTGGATAACATAAATAGATTATTGAATAGTTTGCACTAGAAATCACCTGACAAATATGCATATATGCAATATTTTTGGTCATATCCAAGGTAGTCATGTCCTCATCAAGAGGAATGCAACAAGGTAGTTTGTAAATCATCGTAATATTTTGTTACAGTTTCACTACCTTGTTTTAAGTGTTGCAACTTCTTAATCATGTCACGAGTATAATAAGCAGGGACGAAAGTATGTCGCATGGCAAGTTTCAAATCATCCCAAGTAGTAGGTATATAATCAGGGTGTAACCGACAATATTCACTCCACCAAACCAAAGCATAACCAGTGAAAGAACCAACCGCAACCTTAACCTTTTTATGTTCATCGAAATTATGGGAAGCAAATATATTTTTTATGTCGAACTCCCATTCAATATATAAAGCAGGTTTAAAACGGCCATTAAATGGTGGTATAGATACATTAACCTGATCATGTGCATTTGGATGTTTGTGCACCTCTCGTGACGGTTGTGGTATTTGCAAAGGTGGTGGCACGTCTCCCGCGATCGACAAAGCCCATGAATTGACTCTGGATCCTGTCATGATTAGTAGAACAAGAAACAAAACCCAAAAATAATGTTCCTATAACTACTAGGATGTGGTGGTAAAACGCTCACAGTAAAGCAAATATCAATGTCTTACAAGTTCTTACCATGCAGCAGGCGGTGATCGGCAACTAGTGGTGTCAAGTAACTCCGAATATTGAGTAAAGCGATTGCCAGGGAAGCGTACGTAGACACGGTGTAGAAATATGTGGAGCTGGGTTGGCTATATATGGTAGCAAAAGATTAGCAATAATCAATTCAAAGATGCAATGTTGAATAAACGCTCAACGACGGTATTGTGCTGGTCCTAGGCTAGACCGGACTAGAGACGCGAGCCTAGAACACTAATGAGGTCACGGCGTAGCACAACTAGCATCAATGAAGGATACTAAGTAGCTTTGGACAGCAAGATATAAGTGAAGATCACAACGGCAGTAAAGATAATGATGAAAAACAACTGCCAAACAGGATATACAACAACTCTCTCTCCAACTTTCCTCTTGAAAAGTTTGAGCCAATTTTCTGATAAATTCTTTCAAAGAATGCTACTAACTCAAGCTTTCCAATGCAAAAAGAATCACTCAATTCCGAGTTGATATGAGGAGTCAAAGAATTCTAAAACTGGCCTGAAAAATTGGAACAAGCTGTGTTCACGAACTTCAAAGGGCAAAAAGACCTATTTAGAAGCTGATTTTGAGGTGTCAAATATTGAACAAGCTTCTGCAACTATTTAGATGCGGCTCGTCGCTATCTTCAATTTGAGTACTCACGGAGCCAAAACGGACTTCGTATGAGGAAGATACACCAGTTTTATTGAACAGTGCGCAAAACAGATTCCAATCCGAATTCAGGTACGAGATTGATTCTAGATAGATCCAATTTTTTTTCTTCTCTTTTTTTTCTCACGCTTTTTTTTCTTTTTATTCTCCCTCTTTTTCTTTTTTTTTCTTTCCTTTTTTCTCTTTTTTTTTCTTTATATTCTTTTTCTCCCTCTTTCCAAGACAAACTAGATAAGATGCAGATTCGATCAGGCGAAGATGTGAGTGACCTCAACTATGATTATGACAATAAACAGTGCGTAGCACGTGGTGGAAATTGGTGGATGGGATGGTGGACAGCGGATGGGATAATGATGTAGCGACTGCGTGACTAATGTGAACAGAACTCGAAACTCTAAAGGAACTAGACACTAAGACCAGCAACTCGACATGGCGATGCAACCGATAATTCAATAATGCAAACAATGAAAAGAAAATTGCAAAGGCTCAGTCTGGCTAGGACAAAGGATGAATAGATCTAACTTTTGTTTTGTGGCTTTTTCTTGGACAATAGGTAAGAAAATAAATCTAATCTAGGAAAAACTGGAAATTCTCACCGAGCAACCTGTAAACTGATACCACTTGATAGAGGCGAGGGTGTCCCGATCTTTCGATGAGATGATAAGTATCGATTTGGTGGAGACGACTTTGATGATCCGACTACAAACGTGCACGACATTGCGCCTTAGCAATCGCTAAACCAATCTCCTGACGTTCCTGACGATGCCGGAAGCACGGTCAGCCTGACCACGAAGGTCTATTCCTGCAAGCAATCGAAGAATGAGCAAGAATATGATAAAGCAATCTGAATATTGCAAATATATATGAGGTATTGATAATGGTGGGGATCCGTAAGCGGTCTTGGTCTGGTCGTTGGACACAAACGAAGTACACGAAGTTGCAGTGGCTAACTTTTAACTAAACAAATCCCAAGGAAAAGCTACTAGATGGATCTACTTATATAGGAGCAAGGGGTGGAGGCCAAGGAGGTGGGAGGACGTCCCAAGGCAGCCTAAAACTAAATCTAGGTCGTACAAGGCCAATGGGCCCAAGTGGAGGTGATGTAACACCTTTGGACTTGTAGTTTGACTCGGATTCTGCTGCAGCATCAGATTGTTTCGTCCACAACTCAACGCTTCGGACGAATTTGAAGGTGATTCCAATTGGGTTGGAAAGTGCACGAAATCTAGTTTCCAACAAAAAAAGAATCACCCAATTCGGAGTCCGTATGAAAAACTTGTGTGCGTTTTGAGTCAGGTGTGTCTGTGCAGTCCGAATCTGAATCCAGAACGTGAGAGACTTGGACTCTATCTTCTCTTGGGCCAAAAGTGACGTGAGAGAACTTTTTGGACAGCAAATAAACATCTCTTTCTTCCTTATCTTCATATGTGAATTGTACAAATGTCCCATACACCTGCAATTAGACAAAACACAAAAGTATGTGAAATATTTTTGTTCTGGATAACATAAATAGATTATTGAATAGTTTGCACTAGAAATCACCTGACAAATATGCATATATGTAATATTTTTGGTCATATCCAAGGTAGTCATGTCCTCATCATGTACATGCTAGGCTTGTCAAGTTTAACCCAAGCATTCTGCATGTGCAAAACTGGCTTGCACCCGTTGTATGTGAATGTAGAGCCTATCACACCCAATCATCACGTGGTGTCTCAACACGAAGAAGTTTCGCAACGGTGCATACTCGAGGAGAACACTTATACCTTGAAATTTAGTTAAGGGATCATCTTATAATGCTACCGCCGAACTAAGAAAAATAAGATGCATAAAGATTGTCGGGGAAACCGATCACCTATGGGGTCACAAGGATCCCTTCTACGTTCGGCGGGGGATTAGTTGCACGAAGAGCAAGTCAAGTCGTTAGCACACAGAGGATCTTTATCCAGGTTCGGCCTGCGAAGATGTGTAATACCCTAGTCCTGCTTTATATGGGTATATGTGTGCTCTTGAGCTCTTGAACTAGCTACGATGCGCGCTTTGTCCAAAAGTCTGAATCCTCTCTCTGTGCGCCTCGGGCCTCCTTTTATACACAAAGGGGTTGCCAGAGTGGCGCACAGGAGGTGGCAAGCTACAGTGGTACGAGCTTATTGCTCGACCAACATAGGACAAGCTCATTTAATGCGTTGCCTATGTGTCCTTTCGCTTTATTGGGGATGGCAACAAAGGCCATCTCGTCCTTCGCCGCTCCTCCTCGCTTCGCCATGCGTCCGGGCCGACGAGGCATGCAGCGCCATGCTGGCCAACCAGCTGCTATGTTGGCGAAATGGTAGGTTTCCACAAACATCCGCATGTGGCCACGCAAGTGTCTGCTCATGCGTATCGTCGCGTTGGTGTGGTGGTGAAGTGGCGAAATCTTGCCGGGCGCGGGTCCGGTCGTGGCCCAGCGATCGTCCCCGGCAAGACTTGTCGGGGGCCTTGGAGTTGGCCCCGGCAAGGGTCTTGCCGGTGTTCTACGTCTTCTGATCCCACGTGGATTCGTGGGTTGCCCATCTTCGTGAAGGGCTACATACTACCAGGCATGTGCTCTCCAAATCTTGGTCTCAACATTGTTGATGGTGTCAGAGCTCTCAACCCCAAGGGTGGTGGCCCTGCCGGTCTCCTTGAAGCTGCCCCGACAAGGAGATTGCTGGGGGCTTCACAGGTCGCCTCCGCAAGGCTTGTTGTCGGGCGTGGCCTTGCCAGCCTCCTGCTGCTTGTCACTTTGAGTGTCTGTTTTGATATACTTCATGCTTGTCCTGTCTCCTGCCGTTCTCCTCTGTCTTGCCAAACCCTGCTGTTGGCGTAGCTGCGACCGTCCATGCACAAGTAAGGGGTACAAAAGTACCCACACTTCTGTACACCGATAGGAGCCCCCGGACCTGGGCCACACATAAGCGCAAGGTGTAGTTGGGCCAGGCCCAAAGCAGTGCGCGGGCGGGCGTGGCAGAGGCGAACCGACACGATCTTTCTGTCAGTTGTGCTTCCCCACACCCCGCGTCGTGTGCATGACGTGGGGGTCGTGCGTGGGATGGCCTCAGCATGCTCGCGTCATGATGAGGACATGACTACCTTGGATATGACCAAAAATATTGCATATATGCATATTTGTCAGGTGATTTCTAGTGCAAACTATTCAATAATCTATTTATGTTATCCAGAACAAAAATACTTCACACACTTTTGTGTTTTGTCTAATTGCAGGTGTATGGGATATTTGTACAATCCACATATGAAGATAAGGAAGAAAGAGATGTTTATTTGCTGTCCAAAAAGTTCTCTCACGTCACTTTTGGCCCAAGAGAAGATAGAGTCCAAGTCTCTCACGTTCTGGATTCAGATTCGGACTGCACAGACATACCTGACTCAAAACGCACACAAGTTTTTCATACGGACTCCGAATTGGGTGATTCTTTTTTTGTTGGAAACTAGATTTCGTGCACTTTCCAGCCCAATTGGAATCACCTTCAAATTCGTCCGGAGCGTTGAGTTGTGGACGAAACAATCTGATGCTGCAGCAGAATCCGAGTCAAACTACAAGTCCAAAGGTGTTACATCACCTCCACTTGGGCCCATTGGCCTTGTACGACCTAGATTTAGTTTTAGGCTGCCTTGGGACGTCCTCCCACCTCCTTGGCCGCCACCCCTTGCTCCTATATAAGTAGATCCATCTAGTAGCTTTTCCTTGGGTTTTGTTTAGATTAAAAGTTCGCCATAGCTGCAACTTCGCGTACTTCGTTTGTGTTCAACGACCAGACAAAGGCGTCACAGAACCCCACCTTGATCAATAAAGCTTTCATCTTATATTCGCAATATCCAGATTGCAATCTTAGTTTCTTGCTTGTTCTTTGTTTGCTCGCAGGAAACAGACCCTCGTGGTCAGGTTGATCGTGCTCCGGCGTGGTCAATAACCTCTCGGAGTTGGTTTAGCGATTGCTAAGGCGCGACGTCCTCGCACGTTCGTAGTCGGATCGTCAAAGTCGACTTCCACCAAAGCGAAATCCACCATCTCATCGAAAGACGGGACACCTTTGCCTCTATCAAGTGGTATCAGTTTTCAGGTTGCTCGGTGAGAATTTCCAGTTTTCCTAGATTAGATTTACTTTCTTACCTATTGTCCAAGAAAAAGCCACAAAAAAGAGTTAGATCTATTCATCCTTGGTCCAAGCCAGTCTGAGCCTTTGCAATTTTCTTTTCATTGATTGCATAGTTGAATTATCGATTGCATCGTCGTGTCGAGTTGCTGGTCTTAGTGTCTAGTTCGTTTAGAGTTTCGAGTTCTGTTCACATTAGTCACGCCACCGCTGCATCATTATCTCTTCCGCTGTCCACCACCCATCCATCAATTTCCACCACGTGCTACCCACCATTCATTGTCATAATAATAGTTGAGATCGTTCACATCTTCACTTGATCCAATCTGCATCTTATCTAGTTTGTTTTGGAAAGAGGGAGAAAAAAAGAGAGAAAAAAACGAGAAAAAAAGGAAAAAAAGTCAGAGAAAAAAAAAGGAGAGAAAGAAAAAAAAAGTGTGAGGAAAAAAAAGAGAGAAGAAAAAAAAACAAAAAAATCGGCACAAACTTTTTCAGAGGAAAGTTGGAGACAAAGTTGTTGATATATCCTGCTTGGCTGTTGTTTCACCTCATTATCTTTACTGTCGTTGTGATCTTCACTTATATCTTGCTGTCCAGAGCTACTTAGTATCCTTCATTGATGCTAGTTGTGCTACGACGTGACCTCATTAGTGTTCTAGGCTCGCGTCTCTAGTCCGGTCTAGCCTAGGACCAGCACAGTACCGTCGTTGAGCGTTTATTCAACATTGCATCTTTGAATTGATTATTGCTAATCTTTTGCTACCATATATAGCCAACCCAGCTCCACATATTTCTACACCGTGTATACGTACGCTCCCCTGGCAATCGCTTTACTCAATATTCGGAGTTACTTGACACCGCTGGTTGCCGATCACCGCCTGCTGCATGGTAAGAACGTGTAAGACATTGATATTTGCTTTACTGTGAGCGTTTTACCACCACATCCTAGTAGTTATAGGAACATTATTTTTGGGTTTTGTTTCTTGTTCTACTAATCATGACAGGATCTAGAGTCAATTCATGGGCTTTGTCGATCGCGGGAGACGTGCCACCACCTTTGCAAATACCACAACCGTCACGAGAGGTGCACAAACATCCAAATGCACATGATCAGGTTAATGTATCTATACCACCATTTAATGGCCGTTTTAAACCTGCTTTATATATTGAATGGGAGTTCGACATAAAAAATATATTTGCTTCCCATAATTTTGATGAACATAAAAAGGTTAAGGTTGCGGTTGGTTCTTTCACTGGTTATGCTTTGGTTTGGTGGAGTGAATATTGTCGGTTACACCCTGATTATATACCTACTACTTGGGATGATTTGAAACTTGCCATGCGACATACTTTCGTCCCTGCTTATTATACTCGTGACATGATTAAGAAGTTGCAACACTTAAAACAAGGTAGTGAAACAGTAACAAAATATTATGATGATTTACAAACTACCTTGTTGCATTCCTCTTTAGAAGAAAGTGAAGATGATTTTATGGATAGATTTTGGGGAGGATTAAACCGTGATATTCAAGAGATACTAATTCATGAAGAGTGTTATTCTATGGACCATTTGTTTCATCTTGCTTGCAAAGCTGAACAGGAAATAAAACGACGTGTTGGCCACGAGGAGAACAAGCGCACGGTGCACATTCCAAGAGTTGATATGATTGTTCCTTCAACTACTAGGCATACTATGACAACCACATCCGTTGTTGTCAGGACTACATCACCTCCACCATGTGACACATCGCCCCCGAGAGTGGCTACATCATCTGAGTTGATCATAAGAGGTAATGACAAAGGTACTGATCTTCCATCTCTACATGAGAATGATGAATGCCTTGTCAATTTGAATGCACCATCTGATGAGCTACCCACTACTTTGATCACACCACCTATTTTAGAGGACTACGTTGATAATTTGACTTTGCCATGTGATCAAACAACTGAAATACCAACATTTTTGAGTGCACCCATTGAATTAACTATTGATGCAAAAGAACCAATGTTTAATCATTTTGATATGACCTCTAATCTTGGTGATGATTCTGTGTTAAATGACTTATTGCATGTTTGCTTATTTAAGCATGTTGTAGCATGTAAATTTGATGCAAGTAAGGTTTATTCACCAATGTTGGGATGGTTTAATGATGAACATTGTCAATCTTTTGAAATGAATAAGAGCTTCACTTATATGTGCAAACTGAGTTGCAATATTTTCATGCCTTCTACTTCTTGTGCTAATTTTTTGGCTTTAGATTTTATGAACTATGCAAGTTACTCATCTATTCATGTGTCATATATGCAAAAATCAAGGGAAGTAAAAATGGATGACATATACATATACAACATGTACACCTTGTCTCTTTTGTTAGCCACATTTCAGATTAAGCAACGCCGAGGACGGCTTTATTTTCAAGAAGGGGAGGATGATGAGGACATGACTACCTAGGATATGACCAAAAATATTGCATATATGCATATTTGTCAGGTGATTTCTAGTGCAAACTATTCAATAATCTATTTATGTTATCCAGAACAAAAATACTTCACACACTTTTGTGTTTTCTCTAATTGCAGGTGTATGGGACATTTGTACAATCCACATATGAAGATAAGGAAGAAAGAGATGTTTATTTGCTGTCCAAAAAGTTCTTTCACGTCACTTTTGGCCCAAGAGAAGATAGAGTCCAAGTCTCTCACGTTCTGGATTCAGATTCGGACTGCACAGACATACCTGACTCAAAACGCACACAAGTTTTTCATACGGACTCCGAATTGGGTGATTCTTTTTTTGTTGGAAACTAGATTTCGTGCACTTTCCAACCCAATTGGAATCACCTTCAAATTCGTCCGGAGCGTTGAGTTGTGGACGAAACAATCTGATGCTGCAGCAGAATCCAAGTCAAACTACAAGTCCAAAGGTGTTACATCACCTCCACTTGGGCCCATTGGCCTTGTACGACCTAGATTTAGTTTTAGGCTGCCTTGGGACGTCCTCCCACCTCCTTGGCCGCCACCCCTTGCTCCTATATAAGTAGATCCATCTAGTAGCTTTTCCTTGGGATTTGTTTAGTTAAAAGTTAGCCATTGCAACTTTGTGTACTTCGTTTGTGTCCAACGACCAGACCAAGACCGCTTACGGATCCCCACCGTTATCAATACTTCATATATATTCGTAATATTCAGATTGCTTTATCATATTCTTGCTTGTTCTTCGATTGCTTGCAGGAATAGACCTTCGTGGTCAGGTTGATTGTGCTCCAGCGTGGTCAATAACCTCTCGGAGTTGGTTTAGCGATTGCTAAGGCGCAACGTCGTGCACGTTTGTAGTCGGATCGTCAAAGTCATCCTCACCAAATCGATAGTTATCATCTCATCGAAAGATCGGGACCCCCGCCTCTATCAAGTGGTATCAGTTTTCAGGTTGCTCGGTGAGAATTTCCAGTTTTTCCTAGATTAGATTTATTTTCTTACCTATTGTCCAAGAAAAAGCCACAAAAAAGAGTTAGATCTATTCATCCTTGGTCCAAGCCAGTCTGAACCTTTGCAATTTTCTTTTCATTGCTTGCATAGTTGAATTATCGGTTGCATCGTCGTGTCGAGTTGCTGGTCTTAGTGTCTAGTTCGTTTAGAGTTTCGAGTTCTATTCACATTAGTCACGCCACCGCTGCATCATTATCTCTTCCGCTGTCCACCACCCATCCATCAATTTCCACCACGTGCTATCCATCATTCATTGTCATAATAATAGTTGAGATCGTTCACATCTTCACTTGATCCAATCTGCATCTTATCTAGTTTGTTTTGGAAAGAGGGAGAAAAAAAGAGAGAAAAAAAACGAGAGAAAAAAAAGGAGAAAAAAAAGTCAGAGAAAAAAAAGGAGAGAAAGAAAAAAAAGTGTGAGGAAAAAAAAGAGAGAAGAAAAAAAATTGGATCTATCTAGAATCAATCTCGTACCTGAATTCGGATTGGAATCTGTTTTGCGCACTGTTCAGTAAAACAGGTGTATCTTCCTCATACGAAGAACGTTTTGGCTCCATGAGTACTCAAATTGAAGATAGCGACGAGCCGCATCTAAATAGTTGCAGAAGCTAGTTCAATATTTGACACCTCAAAATCGGCTTCTAAATAGTTCTTTTTGCCCTCCGAAGTTCGTGAACACAGCTTGTTCCAATTTTTAGGCCAGTTTTAGAATTCTTTGACTCCTCATATCAACTCGAAATTGAGTGATTCTTTTTGCATTGGAAAGCTTGAGTTAGTAGCATTCTTTTAAAGAATTTATCAGAAAATTATCTCAAACTTTTCAAGAGGAAAGTTGGAGAGAGAGTTGTTGTATATCCTGCTTGGCAGTTGTTTTTCATCATTATCTTCACTGCCGTTGTGATCTTCACTTATATCTTGCTGTCAAGAGCTACTTAGTATCCTTCATTGATGCTAGTTGTGCTACGCCGTGACCTCATTAGTGTTCTAGGCTCGCGTCTCTAGTCCGGTCTAGCCTAGGACCAGCACAGTACCGTCGTTGAGCGTTTATTCAACATTGCATCTTTGAATTGATTATTGCTAATCTTTTGCTACCATATATAGCCAACCCAGCTCCACATATTTCTACACCGTGTATACGTACGCTCCCCTGGCAATCGCTTTACTCAATATTCGGAGTTACTTGACACCGCTGGTTGCCGATCACCGCCTGCTGCATGGTAAGAACGTGTAAGACATTGATATTTGCTTTACTGTGAGCGTTTTACCACCACATCCTAGTAGTTATAGGAACATTATTTTTGGGTTTTGTTTCTTGTTCTACTAATCATGACAGGATCTAGAGTCAATTCATGGGCTTTGTCGATCGCGGGAGACGTGCCACCACCTTTGCAAATACCACAACCGTCACGAGAGGTGCACAAACATCCAAATGCACATGATCAGGTTAATGTATCTATACCACCATTTAATGGCCGTTTTAAACCTGCTTTATATATTGAATGGGAGTTCGACATAAAAAATATATTTGCTTCCCATAATTTTGATGAACATAAAAAGGTTAAGGTTGCGGTTGGTTCTTTCACTGGTTATGCTTTGGTTTGGTGGAGTGAATATTGTCGGTTACACCCTGATTATATACCTACTACTTGGGATGATTTGAAACTTGCCATGCGACATACTTTCGTCCCTACTTATTATACTCGTGACATGATTAAGAAGTTGCAACACTTAAAACAAGGTAGTGAAACTGTAACAAAATATTATGATGATTTACAAACTACCTTGTTGCATTCCTCTTTAGAAGAAAGTGAAGATGATTTTATGGATAGATTTTGGGGAGGATTAAACCGTGATATTCAAGAGATACTAATTCATGAAGAGTGTTATCCTATGGACCATTTGTTTCATCTTGCTTGCAAAGCTGAATAGGAAATAAAACGACGTGTTGGCCACGAGGAGAACAAGCGCACGGTGCACATTCCAAGAGTTGATATGATTGTTCCTTCAACTACTAGGCATACTATGACAACCACATCCGTTGTTGTCAGGACTACATCACCTCCACCATGTGACACATCGCCCCCGAGAGTGGCTACATCATCTGAGTTGATCATAAGAGGTAATGACAAAGGTACTGATCTTCCATCTCTACATGAGAATGATGAATGCCTTGTCAATTTGAATGCACCATCTGATGAGCTACCCACTATTTTGATCACACCACCTATTTTAGAGGACTACGTTGATAATTTAACTTTGCCATGTGATCAAACAACTGAAATACCAACAATTTTGAGTGCACCCATTGAATTAACTATTGATGCAAAAGAACCAATGTTTAATCATTTTGACATGACCTCTAATCTTGGTGATGATTCTGTGTTGAATGACTTATTGCATGTTTGCTTATTTAAGCATGTTGTAGCATGTAAATTTGATGCAAGTAAGGTTTATTCACCAATGTTGGGATGGTTTAATGATGAACATTGTCAATCTTTTGAAATGAATAAGAGCTTCACTTATATGTGCAAACTGAGTTGCAATATTTTCATGCCTTCTACTTCTTGTGCTAATTTTTTGGCTTTAGATTTTATGAACTATGCAAGTTACTCATCTATTCATGTGTCATATATGCAAAAATCAAGGGAAGTAAAAATGGATGACATATACATATACAACATGTACACCTTGTCTCTTTTGTTAGCCACATTTCAGATTAAGCAACGCCGAGGACGGCTTTATTTTCAAGAAGGGGAGGATGATGAGGACATGACTACCTTGGATATGACCAAAAATATTGCATATATGCATATTTGTCAGGTGATTTCTAGTGCAAACTATTCAATAATCTATTTATGTTATCCAGAACAAAAATACTTCACACACTTTTGTGTTTTGTCTAATTGCAGGTGTATGGGACATTTGTACAATCCACATATGAAGATAAGGAAGAAAGAGATGTTTATTTTCTGTCCAAAAAGTTCTCTCACGTCACTTTTGGCCCAAGAGAAGATACAGTCCAAGTCTTTCACGTTCTGGATTCAGATTCGGACTGCACAGACACACCTGACTCAAAACGCACACAAGTTTTTCATATGGACTCCGAATTGGGTGATTCTTTTTTTGTTGCAAACTAGATTTCGTGAACTTTCCAACCCAATTGGAATCACCTTCAAATTCGTCCGTAGCGTTGAGTTGTGGACGAAACAATCTGATGCTGCAGCAGAATCCGAGTCAAACTACAAGTCCAAATGATCGAGGCGAGGGTGTCCCGATCTTTCGATGAGATTATAACTATCGATTTGGTGGAGACGACTTTGACGATCCGACTACAAACGTGCACGACGTTGCGCCTTAGCAATCGCTAAACCAATCTCCTGAGGTTACTGACGATGCCGAAAGCACGGTCAGCCTGACCACGAAGGTCTATTCCTGCAAGCAATCGAAGAACGAGCAAGAATATGATAAAGCAATCTGAATATTGCAAATATATATGAGGTATTGATAATGGTGGGGATCCGGAAGCGGTCTTGGTCTGGTCGTTGGACACAAACGAAGTACACGAAGTTGCAATGGCTAACTTTTAACTAAACAAATCCCAAGGAAAAGCTACTAGATGGATCTACTTATATAGGAGCAAGGGGTGGCGGCCAAGGAGGTGGGAGGACGTCCCAAGGCAGCCTAAAACTAAATCTAGGTCGTACAAGGCCAATGGGCCCAAGTGGAGGTGATGTAACACCTTTGGACTTGTAGTTTGACTCGGATTCTGCTGCAGCATCAGATTGTTTCGTCCACAACTCAACGCTCCGGACGAATTTGAAGGTGATTCCAATTGGGTTGGAAAGTGCACGAAATCTAGTTTCCAACAAAAAAAGAATCACCCAATTCGGAGTCCGTATGAAAAACTTGTGTTTGTTTTGAGTCAGGTGTGTCTGTGCAGTCCGAATCGGAATCCAGGACGTGAGAGACTTGGACTCTATCTTCTCTTGGGCCAAAAGTGACGTGAGAGAACTTTTTGAACAGCAAATAAACATCTCTTTCTTCCTTATCTTCATATGTGGATTGTACAAATGTCCCATACACCTGCAATTAGACAAAACACAAAAGTGTGTGAAGTATTTTTGTTCTGGATAACATAAATAGATTATTGAATAGTTTGCACTAGAAATCACCTTACAAATATGCATATATGCAATATTTTTGGTCATATCCAAGGTAGTCATGTCCTTATCAAGTCCGGTCTAGCCTAGGACCAGCACAGTACCGTCATTGAGCGTTTATTCAACATTGCATCTTTGAATTGATTATTGCTAATCTTTTGCTACCATATATAGCCAACCCAGCTCCACATATTTCTACACCGTGTATACGTACGCTCCCCTGGCAATCGCTTTACTCAATATTCGGAGTTAGTTGACACCGCTGGTTGCCGATCACCGCCTGCTGCATGGTAAGAACTTGTAAGACATTGATATTTGCTTTACTGTGAGCGTTTTACCACCACATCCTAGTAGTTATAGGAACATTATTTTTGGGTTTTGTTTCTTGTTCTACTAATCATGACAGGATCCAGAGTCAATTCATGGGCTTTGTCGATCGCGGGAGACGTGCCACCACCTTTGCAAATACCACAACCGTCACGAGAGGTGCACAAACATCCAAATGCACATGATCAGGTTAATGTATCTATACCACCATTTAATGGCCGTTTTAAACCTGCTTTATATATTGAATGGGAGTTCGACATAAAAAAAATATTTGCTTCCCATAATTTCGATGAACATAAAAAGGTTAAGGTTGCGGTTGGTTCTTTCACTGGTTATGCTTTGGTTTGGTGGAGTGAATATTGTCGGTTACACCCTGATTATATACCTACTACTTGGGATGATTTGAAACTTGCCATGCGACATACTTTCGTCCCTGCTTATTATACTCGTGACATGATTAAGAAGTTGCAACACTTAAAACAAGGTAGTGAAACTGTAACAAAATATTATGATGATTTACAAACTACCTTGTTGCATTCCTCTTTAGAAGAAAGTGAAGATGATTTTATGGATAGATTTTGGGGAGGATTAAACCGTGATATTCAAGAGATACTAATTCATGAAGAGTGTTATCCTATGGACCATTTGTTTCATCTTGCTTGCAAAGCTGAACAGGAAATAAAACGACGTGTTGGCCACGAGGAGAACAAGCGCACGGTGCACATTCCAAGAGTTGATATGATTGTTCCTTCAACTACTCGACATACTATGACAACCACATCCGTTGTTGTCAGGACTACATCACCTCCACCATGTGACACATCGCCCCCGAGAGTGGCTCCATCATCTGAGTTGATCATAAGAGGTAATGACAAAGGTACTGATCTTCCATCTCTACATGAGAATGAAGAATGCCTTGTCAATTTGAATGCACCATCTGATGAGCTACCCACTACTTTGATCACACCACCTATTTTAGAGGACTACGTTGATAATTTGACTTTGCCATGTGATCAAATAACTGAAATACCAACAATTTTGAGTGCACCCATTGAATTAACTATTGATGCAAAAGAACCAATGTTTAATCATTTTGATATGACCTCTAATCTTGGTGATGATTCTGTGTTGAATAACTTATTGCATGTTTGCTTATTTAAGCATGTTGTAGCATGTAAATTTGATGCAAGTAAGGTTTATTCACCAATGTTGGGATGGTTTAATGATGAACATTGTCAATCTTTTGAAATGAATAAGTGCTTCACTTATATGTGCAAACTGAGTTGCAATATTTTCATGCCTTCTACTTCTTGTGCTAATTTTTTGGCTTTAGATTTTATGAACTGTGCAAGGGAAATAAAAATGGATGACATATACATATACAACATGTACACCTTGTCTCCTTTGTTAGCCACATTTCAGATTAAGCAACGCCGAGGACGGCTTTATTTTCAAGAAGGGGAGGATGATGAGGACATGACTACCTTGGATATGACCAAAAATATTGCATATATGCATATTTGTCAGGTGATTTCTAGTGCAAACTATTCAATAATCTATTTATGTTATCCAGAACAAAAATACTTCACACACTTTTGTGTTTTGTCTAATTGCAGGTGTATGGGATCTTTGTACAATCCACATATGAAGATAAGGAAGAAAGAGATGTTTATTTGCTGTCCAAAAAGTTCTCTCACGTCACTTTTGGCCCAAGAGAAGATAGAGTCCAAGTCTCTCACGTTCTGGATTCAGATTCGGACTGCACAGACATACCTGACTCAAAACGCACACAAGTTTTTCATACGGACTCCGAATTGGGTGATTCTTTTTTTGTTGGAAACTAGATTTCGTGCACTTTCCAACCCAATTGGAATCACCTTCAAATTCGTCCAGAGCGTTGAGTTGTGGACGAAACAATCTGATGCTGCAGCAGAATCCGAGTCAAACTACAAGTCCAAAGGTGTTACATCACCTCCACTTGGGCCCATTGGCCTTGTACGACCTAGATTTAGTTTTAGGCTGCCTTGGGACGTCCTCCCACCTCATTGGCCGCCACCCCTTGCTCCTATATAGGTAGATCCATCTAGTAGCTTTTCCTTGGGATTTGTTTAGTTAAAAGTTAGCCATTGCAACTTCGTGTACTTCGTTTGTGTCCAACGACCAGACCAAGACCGCTTACGGATCCCCACCATTATCAATACTTCATATATATTCGTAATATTCAGATTGCTTTATCATATTCTTGCTTGTTCTTCGATTGCTTGCAGGAATAGACCTTCGTGGTCAGGTTGATTGTGCTCCAGCGTGGTCAATAACCTCTCGGAGTTGGTTTAGCGATTGCTAAGGCGCAACGTCGTGCACGTTTGTAGTCGGATCGTCAAAGTCATCCTCACCAAATCGATAGTTATCATCTCATCGAAAGATCGGGACCCCCGCCTCTATCACGTCATCTCGCGGTCGATAGCAAAGACGCGGCCTGTGCTTCCCTTATTAAAAAGGAAGGAATCTGCAGGGGCGCTACTCATTTACTAAGTGGACTCGGGTCGCAGCCTGCAAGGCGCCACACCCCACGATCACGGAGTGGCAATCGGTCGTCCCACCCGTCCCCACGCCTCCTTCTGCTTCACCACGTACCCTCCATGCGTTGGTAAGGGAAGGTGGCAGGCGCGGAGAACGTGGGCATTAATGCCGAGGCAGAAAATCAGGCGTTGGTTGATTGGGGGAGCGGGCCGGTTCCAATTTCCCGTGCTTCAAGAGGCCACATTGGCCGCGCGGGGTGGCCACCCCTTGGGCCGGGTGGCCAAGCTCCGGCCTGGCTCTTCTATAAAAGGGGAGAGGGACGGCGCTTCTCCGCACTCTCTCTCTTCTCGCCCTCTTGCTTACCATCTTCCTCCCATTCACCGTGGTGAAAGGGCGTGCTAGCACCTCGACGGTGGCGACGAGGTCTTCTGCTCGACAACGCATCCCTCCTCCCTCGGAGCCTCCGATGGGCAGAGCCCGCCGCGAGTGGGTGAGGAAGGGGCCGGGGCCGAGGTCGTCGCGTCGCTCGGGGAGGAGGCAGACGGGGCAGTGTACCCGCTCCGCTCCCGCCGGCGGCCCCTCCTCTGATGGGCGGCCACATCGGGGACCAACCCTATGAGTTCTTTGTCAGGCTACATAAGCCTGTGTGTAGTCCCCTCTGGCTTCCGACTCCGTTTGCTCGCATGATGGAGGATGAGGCCCCGTGGGCCTTGAGGCTTCACATGAGGGACTGCGGGAACGCCAACATGTGGGCTAACATTGACTTTCCCTGCCCTCACGCCATGTATCTTTGACAGGGGTGGAAGACCTTTACACATGCCCACAGCTTGATGGAGGGGCACGTTCCCCATTTTAAGTTAATGGAGAGTAGCCTGCAAGGTTTTCGGGAACTCCGGAATTCGCCTAGGGTGCTGCATGGAGAGCTCCACCGACGACGAAAACTCCTCCTCATGCGATAGTGGCGAGGAGGACAGCGCCAGCGACGACGACGGTAGCGGGCGGGAGGATGATGACTCTGACTCCGGCTGACCGCCAGTGCACGCACCATCGTGTGGGACGCTCCCTCCCCCGGCAACACGCCTTGCCGGGGGCCTCGTCCTGCTGTCCCTGGAGACGGTGGTTGGCGGGCTTCCTCGTCAAGCTCTCCATCGCCCAGTTCCGCATGCCCGTCATCTTGCACAGCCTGCCATGCCTGGAGAGGAATGGGGCAAGAACGGGGATTATGGGACACTTATCTTTTTTTCTCAATTTGTAGGCATTTGCCAAATCTTAACTTTCTAGGAAATGTACTCTACCGAGCCCATGCTTATGTTCTGTAATATATGTACTTGTGTCAGCATATCAATGAAAAATATGAGCTTTCGCCAGGAACTGATACACGTGTACGTTCGTGCAGACGCAAAGTGCCCCTTTATGGTGGTGTGCTGTTCTTGAGCTGGTGTGGTGTTCTACTTGTTCTGCTTTCGGTTCCCCTCTATGGTGGTGGCTAAGTCCTGTATATAGTGGCCTTGGTCCTCTTCCCAATTATGAGCGGGAAGGGATCCCACAATATGGCGGGATTTGAAAGGGGACAAGTAGTGCAGTCTATCCTGACAAAAGTATTCTTCGCCTGCGAAAAGCCTCAGGTCGTGATGCTGCGGTGGGCTCGGTGATGACCTTCGTCCTGCCGTCCTGGCGGTCTTGGTCTTGTTGCATCAGAATGGAAACCTTTGGCTGATTCCTCGGGACCCCACGCCTGTGGCTTGCTTGATGCGGAGCATCCCTCGCTCATCCCCATGGACGTGCCTACATCTCCCTCAACACCTATTGGACCCATGACACGAGCCCGAGCTAAGGCTATTGAAGATAAGGTGAACTCGCTCCTCTCCGAACTTCCTATCCCTACTAACGAGACATGGCTACTACCTCATTCGGAAACTCTGTGTGTTATCAGGTGCCTGGAAGCGAGCCACGGAACAACTACATACAAGAGCCAAGACGGTGAGGACCCCAAGCATGATGGACAAGAAGAAGAGCTGCAGCAGAAGCTACAGGCATCGGACGTCCGACCCTGTCCGGACGTCCGACGAGTCCTAGGACACAGATGACCGGACCCTCCGGACGTCCGGTACCAGACCTCCCGAACCAAATCTACGGATGTCAGAGACGCTCCGGATGACCGGATGACCAACACCCGAGCCAAATCTATGGATAACCGACGGCCTCCAGACGTCCGGCCCCTCCAGAAGCTCCGGACGTCCAACCATCTACGGACGACCGACGCGGTTACACCAGAGCTAAAACAGCGGACGTCCGAGCGCGCCCGGACGACCGGACCGTCCCGAGCCTCTGGACGTCCGATGCCTTCCGGACGTCCGACTCCTGAGTGACCAAACCTGCGGGCTGGAGCCCTTGTACCCCATTGTTTTGACTTCCATTTGCACTAAGACTATAAATAGGACGCCCCCACCTCCTGGTACGGGTAGCATAGGTTTAGCTCATATTTTGTGTGAGAGCCTTGCTCATCCACTTGGCTATTTCTCCTCGAAGCTCAGGACCTCTTCGGAGAAGATCCCCCAAGCGGATTCAAGACCCCTTTCTAGGGAAGACCATCAAGACCTCCGTACGGAGAAGAACTATTCCTATGTATCCTTACCTTAGTTGATCGTGGATCTTATGTTACTCTATGTTGTCGGTGATCTAGCACTCGTTTGATTGATTCTATGTCGGTTTAGTGATTCTCCCTCTCGTTTTCCCCGTGTTTCCCCTTTTGTGCTTCCGTGTGTTTGTTGTGATTCCCCGTACGACCCCTCCAAACGTGAAAGATCATCCACCTAGGGTTCCACCCTACATCATCATGGTATCATGAGCCACGTTGATCACGTTTTTGGATCCCCTACCCCATGTTTTGTAGCTAGATTTTGTTGTTTTCATCCTATTTCCGAAAATTCCCCACCAAAAATGATAGAGGCGAGGGTGTCCCGATCTTTCGATGAGATGATAAGTATCGATTTGGTGGAGACGACTTTGACGATCCGACTACAAACGTGCACGACATTGCGCCTTAGCAATCGCTAAACCAATCTCCTGAGGTTACTGACGATGCCGGAAGCACGGTCAGCCTGACCACGAAGGTCTATTCCTGCAAGCAATCGAAGAACGAGCAAGAATATGATAAAGCAATCTGAATATTGCAAATATATATGAGGTATTGATAATGGTGGGGATCCGTAAGCGGTCTTGGTCTGGTCGTTGGACACAAACGAAGTACACGAAGTTGCAGTGTCTAACTTTTAACTAAACAAATCCCAAAGTCTAAACGGTGCCCTAAGGGCTGTATATATGGAGGAAGAGAGGGGGAATTTCGTGGCCGTTGGTGGAGGGGTCCGAAATCAACCCTATCTCTTGTTTCCCCACACATACGGACTCTAAAAATAGCCTATACTTATGTATTTCGAAATTACATGGGCCTGGCCCAATAAAAAGGTGACGCAGCACCTATAATAGCCTCGGGACGAAATTTATGAAGTGGCATCTTGTATATTTCGTCCAAGGCTTCATGCACCCATTATGGTGGCTTCCAAGTCCTGAAATCATCACTTGTAACTCCGTTCTTGTTCCCCTTGCGCATGGCATCATCTCCATGCTTGTTCTTGCTCCAATGTTCATCCTTCTCCAAGCTAGGCCCTTCATTTGTAAGCAAAACAAATGTATCCAATTTAGGCAGCATCATATTCTCATGAACATTAGAATCATTGCCAAGAAACGAAAGTACCTGATAATTTAATAGGCGTGCGCGAGCTCTAGTAATTGGTCCCGTATATGTAGCAGTAGGGGCTGTGGGTGTAACAATGGTATTGATGTCCTCATCATCCTCCCCTTCTTGAAATGAAGTCGTCCTCGACGGAAACTCATCTTCCTCACCCAAATAAGGCTTCAAATCTGCAATGTTAAAAGTGGGACTAACCCCAAAATCTGCAGGCAGCTCAAGTTTATATGCATTATCATTTATTTTCTCTAACACCTTAAATGGACCATCAGCACGTGGCATTAGCTTTGATTTGCGCAAAGCAGGAAATCTATCCTTATGCAAATGTAACCAAACAAGATCTCCAGGTGCAAACACAACATGTTTTCTACCCTTGTCTCCAGCAAGTTTATATTTAGCATTCATACGCTCAATGTTTTCCTTAGTTAACTCATGCATTTTTAAAATCAATTCAGCACGTCGTTTAGCATCAAAATTAACCTTCTCCGAAGATGGAAGAGGCAACAAATCAATAGGTGCACGAGGTAGGAAACCATACACAACTTCAAAAGGGCACATCTTAGTAGTAGAAAGCAATGAACGATTATAAGCAAATTCAATATGAGGCAAGCATTCCTCCCACATTTTCTTATTATTCTTCAAAACAGCCCTAAGCATAGTAGACAACGTTCTATTGACTACTTCAGTTTGTCCATCAGTTTGGGGGTGACAAGTAGTACTAAAAAGCAGTTTAGTCCCCAACTTAGCCCATTAACATCTCCAAAAGTGGCTAAGAAATTTAGTATCACGATCTGAAACAATAGTATTTGGCACACCATGCAAGCGAATAATTTCACGAAAGAACAAATCAGCAACATTAACAGCATCATCGCTTTTATGACATGGTATAAAGTGTGCCATTTTCGAGAATCTATCCACGACAACAAATATGCTATCCCTCCCCTTCTTTGTTCGAGGTAAACCTAAAACAAAGTCCATAGATATATCCTCCCAAGGAACACTAGGTACAGGCAAAGGCATATATAAACCATGAGGATTGAGTCGTGACTTAGCTTTTTGACATGTAGTGCATCGAGCAATAAAACGCTCAACATCCCGTCTCATCTTTGGCCAAAAGAAATGTGTAGCAAGTACGTCCTCCGTCTTCTTCATGCCAAAATGTCCCATTAATCCTCCTCCATGCGCTTCCTGCAACAACAAAAGACGAACGGAGCTAGCTGGAATGCATAGCTTGTTAGCACGAAACACAAATCCATCGTTAACGACAAACTTGTTCCACATTCTTCCTTCTTTACAATTCTGCATTACATCTTTAAAATCAGCATCATGCACATATTGATCTTTGATGGTCTCCAAACCAAATATTTTGAAGTCAAGTTGTGAAAGCATAGTATAGCGACGAGACAAAGCATCAGCAATAACATTTTCTTTTCCCTTCTTGTGTTTAATGACATAAGGGAAAGTCTCAATGAATTCAACCCATTTAGCATGTCTACGATTCAATTTAGCTTGACTTTTAATATGTTTCAAAGATTCATGATCAGAATGTATAACAAATTCTTTGGGCCATAAATAATGTTGCCATGTTTCTAAAGTCCGAACAAGAGCATATAATTCTTTATCATAAGTAGAATAATTCAGACTAGGCCCACTCAATTTTTCAGAAAAGTATGCAACAGGTTTGCCATCTTGTAATAACACACCGCCTAATCCAATTCCACTAGCATCACATTCAAGCTCAAAAGTCTTATTAAAATCAGGAAGTTGGAGTAAAGGAGCATGTGTCAACTTATCTTTCAATACCGAGAAGGCTTCTTCCTGTGCGGTACCCCAAAGAAAAGGCACATCTTTCTTTGTAAGCTCATTGAGAGGTGCAGCAATGGTGCTGAAATCTCTCACAAAACGCCTATAGAAGCCAGCGAGGCCAAGAAAACTCCTCACTTGTGTGACCGTTTTGGGTTGCGGCCAACTCTCAATAGCTTCAATCTTGGCTTTATCAACTTCAATTCCCCGTGGAGTAACAACATAGCCAAGAAAAGATACTCGGTCGGTGCAAAAGGTGCACTTCCCAAGGTTACCAAACAAACGTGCATCACGTAGAGCAATAAAAACAGCACGTAAATGTTCCAAATGTTCTTCCAAAGATCTGCTATAAATCAATATGTCATCAAAGTAAACTACCACAAATCGTCCAATGAAAGCACGTAAAACTTCGTTCAATAATCTCATGAAAGTACTAGGTGCATTAGTTAACCCAAAAGGCATGACTAACCACTCATATAATCCAAACTTAGTTTTAAATGCTGTTTTCCATTCATCCCCTAATTTCATACAAATTTGATGGTATCCACTACGCAAATCAACTTTGGAGAATATTGTAGAGCCACTCAATTCATCAAGCATATCATCTAGCCTAGGAATAGGATGACGATAACGAATAGTAATATTATTAATGCCTCTACAATCAACACACATACGCGATGTACCATCCTTTTTCGGCACTAGAATAATAGGAACAGCACAAGGACTAAGGGATTCGCGTATATAACCTTTGTCGAGAAGCTCTTGTACTTGACGCATAATCTCCTTCGTCTCCTCTGGATTGGTACGGTATGGCGCACGGTTTGGCAGTGAAGCACCGGGAATTAAGTCGATCTGATGCTCAATCCCTCGAATAGGTGGTAATCCCGGTGGCACGTCTTGTGGAAAGACGTCAGCGAACTCCTGCAAAATGTTAGTGATAGCAGGAGGCAAAGAGGAAGGCACGTCCTCGAATGAAAATAATGCCTCTTTGCACACAAAAGCATAGCAAACAGATTTGCTGAAATCTAGCTCATCAATATCAGATTTGGTGGCAAATAAACATGCACTTTTCAATTTAATTTCAGAAGCAACACTAGATGGTTTATTATTAGGCTTCATTTGTTGCTCAAATTCTTTTGCCACAATCTGATTTTCACTCTTATTCTTCTCTTGTTGTGCTTTATTAGCTCTATGAATATCATCTTTCAAAATAGAATCAGGAGTCATAGGAAGCAAAGTAATATTTTTATCCTTATGAACAAGAGTATACTGATTATTTCTACCATGGTGTACAGAATTTTTATCAAATTGCCATGGTCTACCAAGTAACAAGGAACATGCTTGCATAGGTACCACATCACAATCAACATAATCAGCATATGTAGATATACTAAAATGCACACGAACAGTACGTGTTACCTTAACCTTGCCGCTGTTGTTGAACCAGTGGATGTAGTAAGGATGTGGATGTGGTCTTGTGGTGAGAGAAAGCTTCTCCACCATCTCCATGCTAGCCAAGTTGTTGCAGCTCCCTCCATCTATGATTACGCGCACAGAACGTTCTTTCACAACTCCCTTGGTATGGAACAAATTGTGCCTCTGATTTTGCTCAGCTTGTGTGACCTGCACACTCAAAACACGTTGAGCAACTAAACATTCATACCTGTCAGCGTCTTCAGGAGCCATGTATTGCGTCTCATGATCAGAATCATCTCCACCATGTTCTTCACGTGTAATAAGAGCCAAAGTCTCCTCATCATAGTCACTAGCGGACTCATATCCACCATCCGCGGTAGCAATCATCACACCAGGAGATTTGCATTCTCTCGCATAATGACCTCCTCCCTTACAACGACGACAAATAATATCACTTGTGTGCCCTGTTGATGCCATGGAAGAAGAAGAACTCCGTGCAGGCCCAGCAGGTGCGCTCTTGGCAGATAATGGTGGTTGTGCCTGTTTTCTTGTATCACGACTGGAGGAGGCACCTAATTGAGGTGCTAGTGCAGTTGAAGTAGAAGATGCACGCGGTGTCCATGATGAAGGTCGGCCTGCAGAAAAGTTAGTTCGCGGCAATGCTTGTCGATCCTGCACTTCACGTTCAGCTTTACAAGCAAGATGGAATAAACGAGTGATATTAGTATACTCCTTATAGTCTAGAATGGTCTGAATCTCTCTATTTAATCCACCCAGAAAACGTGCAAGCATAGCTTCATTCTCCTCAACAATACCACATCTAATCATGCTAGTTTGTAATTCCTGATAATATTCTTCTACAGAATTTTTTCCTTGTCTTAAGCACTGTAATTTTTGAAGCAATTCACGTTGATAAGATGGTGGAACCCAACGAGTACGCATAGCAGTTTTCAAAGCAGCCCAAGTAGCGGGAATAGGATATAATCTACAATGTTCAGACCACCATACACATGCAAAACTAGTGAAAGCACAAACAGCAGCAGCAACCCGTCTCTCCTCGGGATATTGTAAACATGTAAAACATTGTTCAGTTTCTAACTCCCAAGTAAGATATATATCAGGAACATATCTACCCTCAAATGGTGGAATATTCAATTTCAGTTTAGGAATATGGACATCATCTCGTACCTGAGGTGGTGGTGCGGGCCTACCATTACGAATATATACCTGAGGTCGACCTGGTGGTGGTGGTGCTGGTGGCTGCACGTAGTTCGGATTTTGATCAACCTCATCCTCATAATCTCCCACATAATCATCATCCTCCTGGGTACCAGCAGCAGCAGTAGCAGGAGCCAAAGAAGCACCAACAGCAGTAGCAGCGGCACCAGAATGTTGTCCTAGCTCAATAGGAACACGCTGTGCTCGTCCATACTGATTCGGAAGGGGGCGTAGTTGTTGTTGTTGCAGAGGTGCGACAGGTGCAGCCGGTGGTGGAAGACGCGCAAGCAGTTCAATAAATCTGTTATCGAGCTTTGTTTCGAACGTCTTCGCAAGGCCAGTAATCTTCTCCATGGCCTCTTCAAAATTATTCAGCACATCTTGCACCTGTTCAGTCATCATGTGCTGAAACTTATCATGAAGCTCCTTGTTCGATAAATTCTCCCAGTCAATCTCGTCGGCTTGTGATCCTGGCATGGTTAGCAGCAATAGAAACACACAAGAATATGATCCTACAGACTACGAACAAGTGGTGGTGGTGGGTGTCACAAATCCTTCAAGCAAACCTCAAATTCTTACCAGTTCTTACCCAGCAGAAGGTGGTGATCGGCAACCGTTGTAGTCAAAACTCTCAAAGCTTGGATAGAGCGATTACCAGGGAGAGTCAAACGCACGACATAGATGTATGTGGAGCTGGGAAGGCTTATAATATGGTAGCATAAAGGGTCAGCAATAATCAATTCAGAGATGCAATGTTGAATAAACGCTCAACGACGGTACTGTGTTGGTCCTAGGCTAGACTGTGCTAGAGACGCGAGCCTAGAACACCAACAAAATCACGGCGCGGCACGTAAACAAGGGAAAAGCACACTCTGATTTTTTTTTTCGTTCTTTTTTTTGCGCTCTTTTTTTTTGCGCTGCTTTTTTTTTGCGAAAAGTCACTATAATGGCGAGTGTCTCAAAACTCTTCCTAGCTCAAACGGACAGGATGGGCACGAAATTTTTTTCGACCAATTTTTTTTTTCGACTGCCCGGACCCAAAAACTGGAAACGGGTCAAAAAAAACTTCCTATAATGGCACCTGTCTCAAAACACTCAGAAACACCTAAAAATAGGATAGCCAGAATTTTTTTCGATAAATGCATTTTCGAAAAATTTTGGGCCTAAACGGAGCGTGGCTACCCGACTCTTTTTTTTTCGAAACCTACTCCGGCAAGGAAACACGAATCGGAATCTAGATGGATCTCGAAAACAAACCTAATATGCAAGGAACTCGGATTGGTGGTGGATATATGGTGGTGGTATATGGCAGCGGTGGTGGTAGCGGTGGTAGTATATGGATATGGATCCGTGGTGGTAGATGGACACGGATTGGTGGTGGTATATGGATACGGATTCGGAGCGGTGGCGGAAAAGCGGTGGTGGTAGATGGCAGGGGCGATGATGATGGTGCGGCGGCGGCGTGACAACTTATGACCAGAACTCGAAACTCTAAAAGACTAGACTCTAAGACCAGCAACTAGACACGACGATGCAACCGCAAATTCAACAAAGCAAAACCCTAAAAAGATTATGCAAAGGCTCAGATTGGTTCGGATATGATGAACTAACCCTAATTTTTTTGTGGCTTTTTCGTGGACTGTAGGTATGAAGAACAGACTCGATCTAAACTACGAAAAACTGTAAAATCTCACCGAGCAACCTAGAAATCTGATACCACTTGATAGAGGCGAGGGTGTCCCGATCTTTCGATGAGATGATAGGTATCGATTTTGTGGAGACGACTTTGACGATCCGACTACAAACGTGCACGACGTTGCGCCTTAGCAATCGCTAAACCAATCTCCTGAGGTTACTGACGATGCCGGAAGCACGGTAAGCCTGACCACGAAGGTCTATTCCTGCAAGCAATCGAAGAACGAGCAAGAATATGATAAAGCAATCTGAATATTGCAAATATATATGAGGTATTGATAATGGTGGGGATCCGTAAGCGGTCTTGGTCTGGTCGTTGGACACAAACGAAGTACACGAAGTTGCAGTGGCTAACTTTTAACTAAACAAATCCCAAAGTCTAAACAGTGCCCTAAGGGCTGTATATATGGAGGAAGAGAGGGGGAATTTCGTGGCCCTTGGTGGAGGGGTCCGAAATCAACCCTATCTCTTGTTTCCCCACACATACAGACTCTAAAAATAGCCTATACTTATGTATTTTGAAATTACATGGGCCTGGCCCAATAAAAAGGTGACGCAGCACCTATAATAACCTCGGGACGAAATTTATGAAGTGGCATCTTGTATATTTCGTGATAGAGGCGAGGGTCCCGATCTTTCGATGAGATGATGGATATCGCTTTGGTGGAAGTCGACTTTGACGATCCGACTACGAACGTGCGAGGACGTCGCGCCTTAGCAATCGCTAAACCAACTCCGAGAGGTTATTGACCACGCCGGAGCACGATCAACCTGACCACGAGGGTCTGTTTCCTGCGAGCAAACGAAGAACAAGCAAGAAACTAAGATTGCAATCTGGATATTGCGAATATAAGATGAAAGCTTTATTGATCAAGGTGGGGTTCTGTGACGCCTTTGTCTGGTCGTTGAACACAAACGAAGTACGCGAAGTTGCAGCTATGGCGAACTTTTAATCTAAACAAAACCCAAAGTCTAAACGATGCCCTAAGGGCTGTATATATGGAGGAAGAGGGGGGGAATTTCGTGGCCCTTGGTGGAGGGATCCGAAATCAACCCTATCTCTTGTTTCCCCACACATACGGACTCTAAAAATAGCCTATACTTATGTATTTCGAAATTACATGGGCCTGGCCCAATAATAAGGTGACGCGGCACCTAAAATAGCCTCGGGACGAAATTTATGAAGTGGCATCTTGTATATTTCGTCCAAGGCTTCATGCACCCATTATGGTGGCTTCAAAGTCCTGAAATCATCACTTGTAACTCCGTTCTTGTTTCCCTTGCGCATGCCATCATCTCCATGCTTGTTCTTGCTCCAATGTTCATCCTTCTCCAAGCTAGGCCCTTCATTTGTAAGCAAAACAAATGTATCCAATTTAGGCAGCATCATATTCTCATGAACATTAGAATCATTACCAAGAAACGAAAGTACCTGGTAATTTAGTTGGCGTGCACGAGCTGTAGTAATTGGTCCAGTATGTATAGCAGCAGGGGCTGTGGGTGTAACAATTGTATTGATGTCCTCATCATCCTCCCCTTCTTGAAATGAAGTCGTCCTCGACGGAAGTTCATCTTCCTCACCCAAATAAGGCTTCAAATCTGCAATGTTAAAAGTGGGACTAACCCCAAAATCTGCAGGCAGCTCAAGTTTATATGCATTATCATTTATTTTCTCTAACACCTTAAAGGGACCATCAGCACGTGGCATTAACTTTGATTTGCGCAAATCAGGAAATCTATCCTTACGCAAATGTAACCAAACAAGATCTCCAGGTACAAACACAACATGTTTTCTACCCTTATCTCCAGCAAGTTTATATTTAGCATTCATACGCTCAATGTTTTCCTTAGTTAACTCATGCATTTTTAAAATCAATTCAGCACGTTGTTTAGCATCAAAATTAACCTTCTCCGAATGATAGAGGCAAAGGTGTCCCGTCTTTCGATGAGATGGTGGATTTCGCTTTGGTGGAAGTCGACTTTGACGATCCGACTACGAACGTGCGAGGACGTCGCGCCTTAGCAATCGCTAAACCAACTCCGAGAGGTTATTGACCACGCCGGAGCACGATCAACCTGACCACGAGGGTCTGTTTCCTGCGAGCAAACGAAGAACAAGCAAGAAACTGAGATTGCAATCTGGATATTGCGAATATAAGATGAAAGCTTTATTGATCAAGGTGGGGTTCTGTGACGCCTTTGTCTGGTCGTTGAACACAAACGAAGTATGCGAAGTTGCAGCTATGGCGAACTTTTAATCTAAACAAAACCCAAAGTCTAAACGATGCCCTAAGGGCTGTATATATGGAGGAAGAGGGGGGAATTTCGTGACCCTTGGTGGAGGGGTCCGAAATCAACCCTATCTCTTGTTTCCCCACACATACGGACTCTAAAAATAGCCTATACTTATGTATTTCGAAATTACATGGGCCTGGCCCAATAATAAGGTGACGCAGCACCTATAATAGCCTCGGGACGAAATTTATGAAGTGGCATCTTGTATATTTCGTCCAAGGCTTCATGCACCCATTATGGTGGCTTCAAAGTCCTGAAATCATCACTTGTAACTCCGTTCTTGTTCCCCTTGCGCATGGCATCATCTCCATGCTTGTTCTTGCTCCAATGTTCATCCTTCTCCAAGCTAGGCCCTTCATTTGTAAGCAAAACAAATGTATCCAATTTAGGCAGCATCATATTCTCATGAACATTAGAATCATTGCCAAGAAACGAAAGTACCTGATAATTTAATAGGCATGCGCGAGCTCTAGTAATTGGTCCCGTATATGTAGCAGTAGGGGCTGTGGGTGTAACAATGGTATTGATGTCCTCATCAAAAAATAGCCCCAATTTTTTTTGTGATTTGTTTGTGAGTTGAGATTTTGTTGGATTTGGTCCATGGATTTGTGTTGCTGCGTGTGGATCTAGCTTTCCCCACACTCCCCACCCTTTTCCATCCACCATATCACTCGATTTCGACCTCACCATCCTCTTCTTCCCCGGAAATCTCGCAGTTCTTCTTCCCGAGCCCGATTTTCGCCCAGGCTCCGGATGACCGGAAAAGGTCGGACGTCCGACAAAGTCCGGACGATCGTAAAAGCCCGGACGTCCGTAAAACCCTAACGAAACTGAACTTCGTCAGTTCGCCTCCACCAAAACCCCACATTCCACCACCTCTTCCAAACCCACATACACCAAAATCTTCCACGATACCTCCGATGACGATTTTGACGCAATTTGGTCTTTGAGATTTTGAGTTGTGGCTTCCGTATCCTTTTGTGTTTCGGCTACCTAGGTACGGTTCGACTTCATCATCACCACGACTCAACTTCTCGAGGGTCTCATCATCGCAAGGACGGTAACTTCGACGACATCTTTGTCATACCTTGCAATTGCATTGATACCCACATTGTCCCTACTTTTGCATCGCTTACCCATCGAGACTAGCCGTTGAGTATTGCAGGCAACGTGACTTGTGCACATTAGTGATCATACTCCATAGCATACATACCATACAAAAGTGGTGCATATCTTGAGATCAACTTGTGTGTCACAAAGCTGTCATAGCATACACAATTGCTACCTTGGTTCGTGAAGTTTTGCATGAGAAAAGAGCTTAAAAGTAAAAGAGCCACACAAGCTTTTAAGCAAAGAGGAAAGATAAGCAAAGAGCTTATGACCAAGAACCATAGCATCATACAACATTAAGATTGTCATATTGGATCATCTTGGATCATTGCACCGAAATATCATACATATAGCATACTTGGGATAGAGATCGTTGCATTTTTGCCTAGTAGGTCTCTCTAGTATTGTGCAACAAGAGCATTTCGTGGTTTCCACATTTTGGCTCAATTTTGGATTGCACAATCCCATTTATCTATTTGCGTGTGTTTTTCCGTGTACCCATACTTGCTTGGTCTACTTGTTGCATTTGCAAATTTGTGAATCTTTTCCAACATTATTGAAGCTCACTTACTATTGCATCAAATTTTGTGCCATCATCCTAACCAAGCTCCACCATAAGCTTTTACGTGTGTAGGTGTGAGAACCGACAAGAATTGGTACCGACAATGCTATTTCATTGTCCGCATTTGAGTGGACTTGATCCATCTTCAACTTCGGTCAAGGTACATTTGGTACATGTTCTTTTCCTTCTACCACTTACATTTTGCGTGGTATGATGGATAGGCCAAGTTCTTCTACCACTCCACCTCTCATCGAGAACGGCGATAACATGTCATCACTCGTCACAAAGAGCCACCTCTTTGGTGCTCAAAGGGCATTACACCAAGAGCAACAAGCTATGAGCGACCGCATCGACAACCTCGCCACCGACTTGCAACTCTTCGAGCAACGTACAAGAGACTACTTCGACACCAAGTTCGACTCTCACAAGCAAGAGAATGATGCAAGAATGGACGAGATCCGCGCGTTGATGAGGAACCGGCATCCTTCCACTTCTTCATCCTCAAGACGGAGCCGCTCAAGTCGACACTCCGATGACACCTTCTCCGATACAAGTACACCGTCATCGAACACTCTTCGTTGAGCTACGCGTCAAGACCGGCATGCATCTCGGAACCCGCTACAAGACAAGCATTCACAAGAACAAGTCGATGAGCAAATCCCTCGCCCTCAAACAAACCAACTCGATTTTGCTCAAGCTCAAGAAAGGCAACGACTAAGGCGCCAAGAAGAAGAACAAGCACGTCTACACCAAGAGGAACAAGACGCCGAGGCTCAACGTCTTCAACAACAACAATGTGAAGCGCAAGCTCTTGAGGCGCAACGTGCCCTTCGAGATTCGAGTCGGGCCATTGCCAACCGCAATCATGAGCGGCGTAATCAAGAGTAAGCTCTTCGAGAAGAAATCCAAGAGAGGAACTACCAACCGCGTGTGCAACGTCAAGCTCCACTTCAACCTCAAGTTCAACAAGAGCAAGTTGATAATGGACTTCCTCCGTGCCAAGAGCAACATGAGGATGACTATCCTCCTCGTCAAGGACGTCACCATCACCATCGCCAACAACACAATGAAGAGCAACGCTATGGCAAGCTCAAGTTCACAATGCCCAAGTTCAATGGAAGCAATGATCCGAAAGAGTACCTCTCATGGGCATTGTAGGTCGACAAAATTTTCCGCTTGCACAACTATGAGGAAGAGAAGAAGATCGCTATGGCATCACTTGAGTTCCAAGATTATGTGCTCATATGGTGGGAAAAAGTACTTGAACGACGTCAAGCAAGGGGTGAACCACCAATCACCACGTGGGCTCAAATGAAGGATGTCATGCGGGCACGCTTTGTACCAACCTACTACAACCGCGATCTCTTCAAGAAGCTACAACTCCTCAAGCAAGGAAAAAAGAGTGTTGAAGAATACTACAAGGAAACGGAAATAGCCATGATTCGAGCCAATGTCACGGAAGATGATGAGCAAACAATGGCACGTTTTTTGAATGGACTCAATCATCCCATCAAGAAGATTGCTGACTTCCAACCTTATTCCAACCTCATTGAGCTTGTGCATCAAGCAACCAAGGCGGAACGTCAAGTGCAAGATGACTTCAAGTACGCCAAGTACTCATCCAAGACCTACGGCTTCTCCAACACCCAAGCTTCAACGACTCCTCCAACATCTACATCAACCAAACCTTCTCAAAGCACCGACGACAAGTCAAGTTACAAGAAAACTTCGGCAAGTTCAAGTCGTCTTCCTCCTACGACAAGCAACTTCAAGCCGCGTGCTTCATCATCTACTCCAACCGATGAGACCATCAAAACAAGCTCCTTCAAGTGTTTCATTTGCGGCGGCCGAGGCCACAAGTCCTACCAATGCACGAACAAGCGCACCATGATCCTCAATGACGACGGCACATATGACTCAATGAGTGAAGAGGAGATGGAAGCCCTTGAACAAGTGGCCATGCACCGGCGCGTGAAAGAGGATGAAGATGATCAAGTCTTTTGTGATGAGGATTCAAGCCCCGCTCTCGCTGTATACAAAGTCTTGACACTTCAACATCAACAAGAAGAAGACCAACGAGGCCACATCTTCCACACTAAGGACGGCATCAATGGAAGGTCCGTCAAGGTCATCATCGATGGAGGTAGTTGCCACAACTTGGCAAGTGAAGAATTATGTTCCAAGCTTCAATTGGTCAAGAGGAAGCACCCGCACCCCTACAAGGTTCAATGGCTAAGTGACTCCGGCACTTTACGAGTCGAGCATACGGTCCAAGCATCATTCAAAATTGGTGCTTATGAAGACACTTTGGAGTGTGATGTGGTCCCAATGACCGTTTGCCACCTACTTCTTGGTCGACCATGGCAATTCGACCGTGGTGTCATCCACAATGGGTGCACCAATCATTATAGCTTCAAAATGAAAGGGAAGGAATATGTGCTACGACCTATGTCTCCTAGTCAAGTGATAGCCGACAAGCAAGCCACCAATCATGGAAAGACGAGTGAAAAAGTGAGTGAGAGCCACAAGCCAAATTTGAGCGCCTCTTCGTCTAGAGAGAAAAACCTCATCCTATTTGCCACCAAAAGTGAGATAAGAGAAGTGTGTGAGAACCCATCGAGTGTGATGCACTTCGTCCTTGTATGCAAAGATGGAGAACCAACAACTAACACCTCTCACGAGCTACCTTTAGTATTTCAATCTCTTTTGCAGGAATTCAAAGATGTTTTCCCCGACGAGCTACCTCCGGGTCTACTTCCACTACGAGGCATTGAACATCGAATCGACCTCATCCCCAGAGCGCCACTTCCAAACAAAGCTCCATACCGTGTCAATCCCGAAGAAACAAAGGAGATTCAACGGCAAGTACAACAACTCATCGACAATGGTCATGTACGTGAAAGCTTAAGCCCATGTGCCGTTCCCGTTATTCTTGTGCCTAAGCCCGATGGAAGTTTCCGCTTGTGTTCCGATTGTAGACCCATAAACGCCAACACCGTTCGTTATAGGCATCCCATTCCTCGCTTAGATGATATGCTTGATGAACTTAGAGGAGCCAACTTTTTCTCCAAAATTGATCTTAAAAGTGGCTATTACCAAATCCGCATTCAAGAAAGTGATGAGTGGAAAACCGCTTTCAAAACAAAATTTGGCTTATATGAGTGGTTAGTGATGCCTATGGGTTTGTCGGAAGCACCCGGAACTTTCGTGCGTCTTATGCATCATGTGCTTAGACCTTACATTGGAGTCTTTGATGAGGACATCAATACCATTGTTACACCCACAGCCCCTGCTGCTATACATACTGGACCAATTACTAGAGCTCGCGCACGCCAACTAAATTACCAGGTACTTTCGTTTCTTGGTAATGATTCTAATGTTCATGAGAATATGATGTTGCCTAAATTGGATACATTTGTTTTGCTTACAAATGAAGGGCCTAGCTTGGAGAAGGATGAACATTGGAGCAAGAACAAGCATGGAGATGATGGCATGCGCAAGGGGAACAAGAACAGAGTTACAAGTGATGATTTCAGGTCTTTGAAGCCTCCATAACGAGTGCATGAAGCCTTAGACGAAATATACAAGATGTCACTTCATAAATTTCGTCCAGAGGCTATTATAGGTGCTGCGTCACCTTTTTATTGGGCCAGGCCCATGTAATTTTGAAATACATAAGTATAGGCTATTTTTAGAGTCCGTATGTGTGGGGAAACAAGAGATAAGGTTGATTTTGGACCCCTCCTGATGAGGACATCAATACAATTGTTACACCCACAGCCCCTGCTGCTATACATACTGGACCAATTACTAGAGCTCGTGCACGCCAGCTAAATTACCAGGTACTTCCGTTTCATGGTAATGATTCTAATGTTCATGAGAATATGATGCTGCCTAAATTGGATACATTTGTTTTGCTTACAAATGAAGGGCCTAGCTTGGAGAAGGATGAACATTGGAGCAAGAACAAGCATGGAGATGATGGCATGAGCAAGGGGAACAAGAACGGAGTTACAAGTGATGATTTCAGGACTTTGAAGCCACCATAATGGGTGCATGAAGCCTTGGACGAAATATACAAGATGCCACTTCATAAATTTCGTCCCGAGGCTATTTTAGGTGCTGCGTCACCTTATTATTGGGCCAGGCCCATGTAATTTCGAAATACATAAGTATAGGCTATTTTTAGAGTCCGTATGTGTGGGGAAACAAGAGATAGGGTTGATTTCGGACCCCTCCACCAAGGGCCACGAAATTCCCCCCTCTTCCTCCATATATACAGCCCTTAGGGCATCGTTTAGACTTTGGGTTTTGTTTAGATTAAAAGTTCGCCATAGCTGCAACTTCGCGTACTTCGTTTGTGTTCAACGACCAGACAAAGGCGTCACAGAACCCCACCTTGATCAATAAAGCTTTCATCTTATATTCGCAATATCCAGATTGCAATCTCAGTTTCTTGCTTGTTCTTCGTTTGCTCGCAGGAAACAGACCCTCGTGGTCAGGTTGATCGAGCTCCGACGTGGTCAATAACCTCTCGGAGTTGGTTTAGCGATTGCTAAGGCGCGACGTCCTCGCACGTTCGTAGTCGGATCGTCAAAGTCGACTTCCACCAAAGCGAAATCCGTCATCTCATCGAAAGATCGGGACCCCCGCCTCTATCAAGTGGTATCAGATTTCCAGGTTGCTCGGTGAGATTTTACAGTTTTTCGTAGTTTAGATCGAGTCTGTTCTTCATACCTACAGTCCACGAAAAAACCACAAAAAAATTAGGGTTAGTTCATCATATCCGAACCAATCTGAGCCTTTGCATAATCTTTTTAGGGTTTTGCTTTGTTGAATTTGCGGTTGCAACGTCGTGTCTAGTTGCTGGTCTTAGAGTCTAGTCTTTTAGAGTTTCGAGTTCTGGTCATAAGTTGTCACGCCGCCGCCGCACCATCATCATCGCCCCTGCCATCTACCACCACCGCTTATCCGCCACCGCTCCGAATCCGTATCCATATACCACCGCTGCCATCTACCACCACCATATATCCACCACCAATCCGAGTTCCTTGCATATTAGGTTTGTTTTCGAGATCCATCTAGATTCCGATTCGTGTTTCCTTGTCGGGTAGCCATGCTCCGTTTAGGCCCAAAAATTTTCGAAAACGCATTTTTCGAAAAAATTTCTGGCTATCCTATTTTTAGGTGTTTCTGAGTGTTTTGAGACAGGTGCCATTATAGGAAGTTTTTTTTGACCCGTTTCCAGTTTCTGGGTCCGGGCAGTCAAAAAAAAAAATTGGTCGAAAAAATTTCGTGCCCATCCTGTCCGTTTGAGCTAGGAAGAGTTTTGAGACACTCGCCATTATAGTGATTTTTCGCAAAAAAAAAGCAGCGCAAAAAAAAGGGAGCACAAAAAAAAAGAGCGAAAAAAAAATTTCAGAGTGTGCTTTTCCCTTGTTTACGTGCCGCGCCGTGATTTTGTTGGTGTTCTAGGCTCGCGTCTCTAGCACAGTCTAGCCTAGGACCAGCACAGTACCGTCGTTGAGCGTTTATTCAACTTTGCATCTCTGAATTGATTATTGCTGACCCTTTTTGCTACCATATTATAAGCCTTCCCAGCTCCACATACATCTACGTCATGCGTTTGACTCTCCCTAGTAATCGCTCTATCCAAGCTTTGAGAGTTTTGACTACAACGGTTGCCGATCACCGCCTGCTGCTGGGTAAGAACTGGTAAAAATTTGAGATTTGCTTGACGGATTTGTGATACACCACCACCACTTCTTAGTAGTCTGTAGGATCATATTCTTGTGTGTTTCTATTGCTGCTAACCATGCCAGGATCACAAGCCGACGAGATTGACTGGGAGAACTTATCGAACAAGGAGCTTCATGATAAGTTTCAGCAAATGATGACTGAACAGGTGCAAGATGTGCTGAACAATTTTGAAGAGGCCATGGAGAAGATTACTGGCCTTGAGAAGACGTTCGAAACAAAGCTCGATAACAGATTTAATGAACTGCTTGCGCGTCTTCCACCACCGGCTGCACCTGTCGCACCTCTGCAACAACAACAACTATGCCCCCTTCCGAATCAGTATGGACGAGCACAGCGTGTTCCTATTGAGCTAGGACAACATTCTGGTGCCGCTGCTACTGCTGTTGGTGCTTCTTTGGCTCCTGCTACTGCTGCTGCTGGTACCCAGGAGGATGATGATTATGTGGGAGATTATGAGGATGAGGTTGATCAAAATCCGAACTACGTGCAGCCACCAGCACCACCACCACCAGGTCGACCTCAGGTATATATTCGTAATGGTAGGCCCGCACCACCACCTCAGGTACGAGATGATGTCCATATTCCTAAACTGAAATTGAATATTCCACCATTTGAGGGTAGATATGTTCCTGATATATATCTTACTTGGGAGTTAGAAACTGAACAACGATTTACATGTTTACAATATCCTGAGGAGAGACGAGTTGCTGCTGCTGTTTGTGCTTTCACTAGTTTTGCATGTGTATGGTGGTCTGAACATTGTAGATTATATCCTATTCCAACTACTTGGGCTGCTTTGAAAACTGCTATGCGTACGCGTTGGGTTCCACCATATTATCAACGTGAATTGCTTCAAAAATTGCAGCGTTTAAGACAAGGAAAAAATTCTGTAGAAGAATATTATCAGGAATTACAAACTGGCATGATTAGATGTGGTATTGTTGAGGAGAATGAAGCTATGCTTGCACGTTTTCTGGGTGGATTAAATAGAGAGATTCAGACAATTCTAGATTATAAGGAGTATACTAATATCACTCGTTTATTCCATCTTGCTTGTAAAGCTGAACGTGAAGTGCAGGATCGACAAGCATTGGGGCGAACTAACTTTTCTGCAGGCCGACCTTCATCATGGACACCACGTGCATCTTCTACTTCAACTGCACCAGCACCTCCATCCGGTGCCACCTCCAGGTGTGATACAAGAAAACAGGCACAACCACCATTATCTGCCAAGAGCGCACCTGCGGGGCCTGCACAGCGTTCTTCTTCTTCCATGGCATCAACAGGGCACACAAGTGATATTATTTGTCGTCGTTGTAAGGGAGGAGGTCATTATGCGAGGGAATGCAAATCTCCGCGTGTGATGATTGCTACCGCGGATGGTGGATATGAGTCGGCTAGTGACTATGATGAGGAGACATTGGCTCTTATTACACGTGAAGAACATGGTGGAGATGATTCTGATCATGAGACGCAATACATGGCTCCTGAAGACGCTGACAGGTATGAATGTTTAGTTGCTCAACGTGTTTTGAGTGTGCAGGTCACACAAGCTGAGAAAAATCAGAGGCACAATTTGTTCCATACCAAGGGAGTTGTGAAGGAACGTTCTGTGCGCGTCATAATAGACGGAGGGAGCTGCAACAACTTGGCTAGCATGGAGATGGTGGAGAAGCTTTCTCTTACCACAAGACCACATCCACATCCTTACTACATCCAATGGTTCAACAACAGCGGCAAGGTTAAGGTAACACGTACTGTTCGTGTGCATTTTAGTATCTCTACATATGCTGATTATGTTGATTGTGATGTGGTACCTATGCAAGCATGTTCCTTATTACTTGGTAGACCATGGCAATTTGATAAAAATTCTGTACACCATGGTAGAAACAATCACTATACTCTTGTTCATAAGGATAAAAATATTACTTTGCTTCCTATGACTCCTGATTTCATTTTGAAAGATGATATTAATAGAGCTAATAAAGCACAACAGGAGAAGAATAAGAGTGAAAATCAGATTGTGGCAAAAGAATTTGAGCAACAAATGAAGCCTAATAATAAACCATCTAGTGTTGCTTCTGAAATTAAATTGAAAAGTGCATGTTTATTTGCCACCAAATCTGATATTGATGAGCTAGATTTCAGCAAATCTGTTTGCTATGTTTTTGTGTGCAAAGAGGCATTATTTTCATTCGAGGACGTGCCTTCCTCTTTGCCTCCTGCTGTCACTAACATTTTGCAGGAGTTCGCTGACGTTTTTCCATAAGACGTGCCACCGGGATTACCGCCTATTCGAGGGATTGAGCATCAGATTGACTTAATTCCCGGTGCTTCACTGCCAAACCGTGCACCATACCGTACCAATCCAGAGGAGACGAAGGAGATTATGCGTCAAGTACAAGAGCTTCTCGACAAAGGTTATATACGCGAATCCCTTAGTCCTTGTGCTGTTCCTATTATTCTAGTGCCGAAAAAGGATGGTACATCACGTATGTGTGTTGATTGTAGAGGCATTAATAATATTACTATTCGTTATCGTCATCCTATTCCTAGGCTAGATGATATGCTTGATGAATTGAGTGGCTCTACAATATTCTCCAAAGTTGATTTGCGTAGTGGCTACCATCAAATTCGTATGAAATTCGGAGATGAATGGAAAACAGCATTTAAAACTAAGTTTGGATTATATGAGTGGTTAGTCATGCCTTTTGGGTTAACTAATGCACCTAGTACTTTCATGAGATTAATGAACGAAGTTTTACGTGCTTTCATTGGACGATTTGTGGTAGTTTACTTTGATGACATACTGATTTATAGCAGATCTTTGGAAGAACATTTGGAACATTTACGTGCTGTTTTTATTGCTCTACGTGATGCACGTTTGTTTGGTAACCTTGGGAAGTGCACCTTTTGCACCGACCGAGTATCTTTTCTTGGCTATGTTGTTACTCCACAGGGAATTGAAGTTGACAAAGCCAAGATTGAAGCTATTGAGAGTTGGCCGCAGCCCAAAACGGTCACACAAGTGAGGAGTTTTCTTGGCCTCGCTGGATTCTATAGGCGTTTTGTGAGAGATTACAGCACCATTGCTGCACCTCTCAACGAGCTTACAAAGAAGGATGTGCCTTTTGTTTGGGGTACCGCACAGGAAGAAGCCTTCACGGTATTGAAAGATAAGTTGACACATGCTCCTTTACTCCAACTTCCTGATTTTAATAAGACTTTTGAGCTTGAATGTGATGCTAGTGGAATTGGATTAGGAGGTGTGTTATTACAAGATGGCAAACCTGTTGCATAATTTTCTAAAAAATTGAGTGGGCCTAGTCTGAATTATTCTACTTATGATAAAGAATTATATGCTCTTGTTCGGACTTTAGAAACATGGCAACATTATTTATGGCCCAAAGTCTTCATTTCAAGAAGGTGAGGATGATGAGGACATCAATACAATTGTTACACCCACAGCCCCTGCTGCTATACATACTGGACCAATTACTAGAGCTCGTGCACGCCAACTAAATTACCAGGTACTTTCGTTTCTTGGTAATGATTCTAATGTTCATGAGAATATGATGCTGCCTAAATTGGATACATTTGTTTTGCTTACAAATGAAGGGCCTAGCTTGGAGAAGGATGAACATTGGAGCAAGAACAAGCATGGAGATGATGGCATGCGCAAGGGGAACAAGAACGGAGTTACAAGTGATGATTTCAGGACTTTGAAGCCACCATAATGGGTGCATGAAGCCTTGGACGAAATATACAAGATGCCACTTCATAAATTTCGTCCCGAGGCTATTTTAGGTGCTGCGTCACCTTATTATTGGGCCAGGCCCATGTAATTTCGAAATACATAAGTATAGGCTATTTTTAGAGTCCGTATGTGTGGGGAAACAAGAGATAAGGGTTGATTTCGGACCCCTCCACCAAGGGCCACGAAATTCCCCCCCTCTTCCTCCATATATACAGCCCTTAGGGCATCGTTTAGACTTTGGGTTTTGTTTAGATTAAAAGTTCGCCATAGCTGCAACTTCGCGTACTTCGTTTGTGTTCAACGACCAGACAAAGGCGTCACAGAACCCCACCTTGATCAATAAAGCTTTCATCTTATATTCGCAATATCCAGATTGCAATCTTAGTTTCTTGCTTCTTCTTCGTTTGCTCGCAGGAAACAGACCCTCGTGGTCAGGTTGATCGTGCTCCGGCGTGGTCAATAACCTCTCGGAGTTGGTTTAGCGATTGCTAAGGCGCGACGTCCTCGCACGTTCGTAGTCGGATCGTCAAAGTCGACTTCCACCAAAGCGAAATCCACCATCTCATCGAAAGACGGGACACCTTTGCCTCTATCATAATATCACTCGTTTATTCCATCTTGCTTGTAAAGCTGAACGTGAAGTGCAGGATCGACAAGCATTGGGGCGAACTAACTTTTCTGCAGGCCGACCTTCATCATGGACACCACGTGCATCTTCTACTTCAACTGCACCAGCACCTCCATCCGGTGCCACCTCCAGCCGTGATACAAAAAAACAGGCACAACCACCATTATCTGCCAAGAGCGCACCTGCGGGGCCTGCACAGCGTTCTTCTTCTTCCATGGCATCAACAGGGCACACAAGTGATATTATTTGTCGTCGTTGTAAGGGAGGAGGTCATTATGCGAGGGAATGCAAATCTCCGCGTGTGATGATTGCTACCGCGGATGGTGGATATGAGTCCGCTAGTGACTATGATGAGGAGACATTGGCTCTTATTACACGTGAAGAACATGGTGGAGATGATTCTGATCATGAGACGCAATACATGGCTCCTGAAGACGCTGATAGGTATGAATGTTTAGTTGCTCAACGTGTTTTGAGTGTGCAGGTCACACAAGCTGAGCAAAATCAGAGGCACAATTTGTTCCATACCAAGGGAGTTGTGAAGGAACGTTCTGTGCGCGTCATCATAGACGGAGGGAGCTGCAACAACTTGGCTAGCATGGAGATGGTGGAGAAGCTTTCTCTCACCACAAGACCACATCCACATCCTTACTACATCCAATGGTTCAACAACAGCTGCAAGGTTAAGGTAACACGTACTGTTCGTGTGCATTTTAGTATCTCTACATATGCTGATTATGTTGATTGTGATGTGGTACCTATGCAAGCATGTTCCTTATTACTTGGTAGACCATGGCAATTTGATAAAAATTCTGTACACCATGGTAGAAACAATCACTATACTCTTGTTCATAAGGATAAAAATATTACTTTGCTTCCTATGACTCCTGATTCCATTTTGAAAGATGATATTAATAGAGCTAATAAAGCACAACAGGAGAAGAATAAGAGTGAAAATCAGATTGTGGCAAAAGAATTTGAGCAACAAATGAAGCCTAATAATAAGCCATCTAGTGTTGCTTCTGAAATTAAATTGAAAAGTGCATGTTTATTTGCCACCAAATCTGATATTGATGAGCTAGATTTCAGCAAATCTGTTTGCTATGCTTTTGTGTGCAAAGAGGCATTATTTTCATTCGAGGACGTGCCTTCTTCTTTGCCTCCTGCTGTCACTAACATTTTGCAGGAGTTCGCTGACGTTTTTCCACAAGACGTGCCACCGGGATTACCGCCTATTCGAGGGATTGAGCATCAGATTGACTTAATTCCCGGTGCTTCACTGCCAAACCGTGCACCATACCGTACCAATCTAGAGGAGACGAAGGAGATTATGCGTCAAGTACAAGAGCTTCTCGACAAAGGTTATATACGCGAATCCCTTAGTCCTTGTGCTGTTCCTATTATTCTAGTGCCGAAAAAGGATGGTACATCACGTATGTGTGTTGATTGTAGAGGCATTAATAATATTACTATTCGTTATCGTCATCCTATTCCTAGGCTAGATGATATGCTTGATGAATTGAGTGGCTCTACAATATTCTCCAAAGTTGATTTGCGTAGTGGCTACCATCAAATTCGTATGAAATTGGGAGATGAATGGAAAACAACATTTAAAACTAAGTTTGGATTATATGAGTGGTTAGTCATGCCTTTTGGGTTAACTAATGCACCTAGTACTTTCATGAGATTAATGAACGAAGTTTTACGTGCTTTCATTGGACGATTTGTGGTAGTTTACTTTGATGACATATTGATTTATAGCAGATCTTTGGAAGAACATTTGGAACATTTACGTGCTGTTTTTATTGCTCTACGTGATGCACGTTTGTTTGGTAACCTTGGGAAGTGCACCTTTTGCACCGACCGAGTATCTTTTCTTGGCAATGTTGTTACTCCACAGGGAATTGAAGTTGATAAAGCCAAGATTGAAGCTATTGAGAGTTGGCCGCAGCCCAAAACGGTCACACAAGTGAGGAGTTTTCTTGGCCTCGCTGGATTCTATAGGCATTTTGTGAGAGATTTCAGCACCATTGCTGCACCTCTCAATGAGCTTACAAAGAAAGATGTGCCTTTTCTTTGGGGTACCGCACAGGAAGAAGCCTTCACGGTATTGAAAGATAAGTTGACACATGCTCCTTTACTCCAACTTCCTGATTTTAATAAGACTTTTGAGCTTGAATGTGATGCTAGTGGAATTGGATTAGGAGGTGTGTTATTACAAGATGGCAAACCTGTTGCATACTTTTCTGAAAAATTGAGTGGGCCTAGTCTGAATTATTCTACTTATGATAAAGAATTATATGCTCTTGTTCGGACTTTAGAAACATGGCAACATTATTTATGGCCCAAAGAATTTGTTATACATTCTGATCATGAATCTTTGAAACATATTAAAAGTCAAGCTAAACTGAATCGTAGACATGATAAATGGGTTAAATTCATTGAGACTTTCCCTTATGTCATTAAACACAAGAAGGGAAAAGAAAATGTTATTGCTGATGCATTGTCTCGTCGCTATACTATGCTTTCACAACTTGACTTCAAAATATTTGGTTTGGAGACCATCAAAGATCAATATGTGCATGATGCTGATTTTAAAGATGTAATGCAGAATTGTAAAGAAGGAAGAACGTGGAACAAGTTTGTTGTTAACGATGGATTTGTGTTCCATGCTAACAAGCTATGCATTCCAGCTAGCTCCGTTCGTCTTTTGTTGTTGCAGGAGGCGCATGGAGGAGGATTAATGGGACACTTTGGCGTGAAGAAGACGGAGGACGTACTTGCTACACATTTCTTTTGGCCAAAGATGAGACGGGATGTTGAGCGTTTTATTGCTCGCTGCACTACATGTCAAAAAGCTAAGTCACGACTCAATCCTCATGGTTTATATATGCCTTTGCCTGTACCTAGTGTTCCTTGGGAGGATATATCTATGGACTTTGTTTTAGGTTTACCTCGAACAAAGAAGGGGAGGGATAGCATATTTGTTGTCGTGGATAGATTCTCGAAAATGGCACACTTTATACCATGTCATAAAAGCGATGATGCTGTTAATGTTGCTGATTTGTTCTTTCGTGAAATTATTCGCTTGCATGGTGTGCCAAATACTATTGTTTCAGATCGTGATACTAAATTTCTTAGCCATTTTTGGAGATGTTTATTGGCTAAGTTGGGGACTAAACTGCTTTTTAGTACTACTTGTCACCCCCAAACTGATGGACAAACTGAAGTAGTCAATAGAACGTTGTCTACTATGCTTAGGGCTGTTTTGAAGAATAATAAGAAAATGTGGGAGGAATGCTTGCCTCATATTGAATTTGCTTATAATCGTTCAATGCATTCTACTACTAAGATGTGCCCTTTTGAAGTTGTGTATGGTTTCCTACCTCGTGCACCTATTGATTTGTTGCCTCTTCCATCTTCGGAGAAGGTTAATTTTGATGCTAAACAACGTGCTGAATTGATTTTAAAAATGCATGAGTTAACTAAGGAAAACATTGAGCGCATGAATGCTAAATATAAACTTGCTGGAGATAAGGGTAGAAAACATGTTGTGTTTGCACCTGGAGATCTTGTTTGGTTACATTTGCGTAAGGATAGATTTCCTGATTTGCGCAAATCAAAGTTAATGCCACGTGCTGATGGTCCCTTTAAGGTGTTAGAGAAAATAAATGATAATGCATATAAACTTGAGCTACCTGCAGATTTTGGGGTTAGTCCCACTTTTAACATTGCAGATTTGAAGCCTTATTGGGGTGAGGAAGATGAACTTCCGTCGAGGACGACTTCATTTCAAGAAGGGGAGGATGATGAGGACATCAATACAATTGTTACACCCACAACCCCTGCTGCTATACATACTGGACCAATTACTAGAGCTCGTGCACGCCAACTAAATTACCAGGTACTTTCGTTTCTTGGTAATGATTCTAATGTTCATGAGAATATGATGCTGCCTAAATTGGATACATTTGTTTTGCTTACAAATGAAGGGCCTAGCTTGGAGAAGGATGAACATTGGAGCAAGAACAAGCATGGAGATGATGGCATGCGCAAGGGAAACAAGAACGGAGTTACAAGTGATGATTTCAGGACTTTGAAGCCACCATAATGGGTGCATGAAGCCTTGGACGAAATATACAAGATGCCACTTCACAAATTTTGTCCCGAGGCTATTTTAGGTGCTGCGTCACCTTATTATTGGGCCAGGCCCATGTAATTTCGAAATACATAAGTATAGGCTATTTTTAGAGTCCGTATGTGTGGGGAAACAAGAGATAGGGTTGATTTCGGACCCCTCCACCAAGGGCCACGAAATTCCCCCCCCTCTTCCTCCATATATACAGCCCTTAGGGCATCGTTTAGACTTTGGGTTTTGTTTAGATTAAAAGTTCGCCATAGCTGCAACTTCGCGTACTTCGTTTGTGTTCAACGACCAGACAAAGGCGTCACAGAACCCCACCTTGATCAATAAAGCTTTCATCTTATATTCGCAATATCCAGATTGCAATCTTAGTTTCTTGCTTGTTCTTCGTTTGCTCGCAGGAAACAGACCCTCGTGGTCAGGTTGATCGTGCCCCGGCGTGGTCAATAACCTCTCGGAGTTGGTTTAGCGATTGCTAAGGCGCGACGTCCTCGCACGTTCGTAGTCGGATCGTCAAAGTCGACTTCCACCAAAGCGAAATCCACCTTCTCATCGAAAGACGGGACACCTTTGCCTCTATCAACCTATGCAAGCATGTTCCTTATTACTTGGTAGACCATGGCAATTTGATAAAAATTCTGTACACCATGGTAGAAACAATCACTATACTCTTGTTCATAAGGATAAAAATATTACTTTGCTTCCTATGACTCCTGATTCCATTTTAAAAGATGATATTAATAGAGCTAATAAAGCAAAACAGGAGACGAATAAGAGTGAAAATCAGATTGTGGCAAAAGAATTTGAGCAACAAATGAAGCCTAATAATAAACCATCTAGTGTTGCTTCTGAAATTAAATTAAAAAGTGCATGTTTATTTGCCACCAAATCTGATATTGATGAGCTAGATTTCAGCAAATCTGTTTGCTATGCTTTTGTGTGCAAAGAGGCATTATTTTCATTCGAGGACGTGCCTTCCTCTTTGCCTCCTGCTGTCACTAACATTTTGCAGGAGTTCACTGACATCTTTCCACAAGACGTGCCACTGGCATTACCGCCTATTCGAGGGATTGAGCATCAGATTGACTTAATTCCCGGTGCTTCACTGCCAAACCGTGCACCATACCGTACCAATCCAGAGGAGACAAAGGAGATTATGCGTCAAGTACAAGAGCTTCTCGACAAAGGTTATATACGCGAATCCCTTACTCCTTGTGCTGTTCCTATTATTCTAGTGCCGAAAAAAGATGGTACATCACGTATGTGTGTTGATTGTAGAGGCATTAATAATATTACTATTCGTCATCGTCATCCTATTCCTAGGCTAGATGATATGCTTGATGAATTGAGTGGCTCTACAATATTCTCCAAAGTTGATTTGCGTAGTGGCTACCATCAAATTCGTATGAAATTGGGAGATGAATGGAAAACAACATTTAAAACTAAGTTTGGATTATATGAGTGGTTAGTCATGCCTTTTGGGTTAACTAATGCACCTAGTACTTTCATGAGATTAATGAACGAAGTTTTACGTGCTTTCATTGGACGATTTGTGGTAGTTTACTTTGATGACATATTGATTTATAGCAGATCTTTGGAAGAACATTTGGAACATTTACGTGCTGTTTTTATTGCTCTACGTGATGCACGTTTGTTTGGTAACCTTGGGAAGTGCACCTTTTGCACCGACCGAGTATCTTTTCTTGGCTATGTTGTTACTCCACAGGGAATTGAAGTTGATAAAGCCAAGATTGAAGCTATTGAGAGTTGGCCGCAGCCCAAAACGGTCACACAAGTGAGGAGTTTTCTTGGCCTCGCTGGATTCTATAGGCGTTTTGTGAGAGATTTCAGCACCATTTCTGCACCTCTCAATGAGCTTACAAAGAAAGATGTGCCTTTTCTTTGGGGTACCGCACAGGAAGAAGCCTTCACGGTATTGAAAGATAAGTTGACACATGCTCCTTTACTCCAACTTCCTGATTTTAATAAGACTTTTGAGCTTGAATGTGATGCTAGTGGAATTGGATTAGGCGGTGTGTTATTACAAGATGGCAAACCTGTTGCATACTTTTCTGAAAAATTGAGTGGGCCTAGTCTGAATTATTCTACTGATGATAAAGAATTATATGCTCTTGTTCGGACTTTAGAAACATGGCAACATTATTTATGGCCCAAAGAATTTGTTATACATTCTGATCATGAATCTTTGAAACATATTAAAAGTCAAGCTAAACTGAATCGTAGACATGCTAAATGGGTTGAATTCATTGAGACTTTCCCTTATGTCATTAAACACAAGAAGGGAAAAGAAAATGTTATTGCTGATGCATTGTCTCGTCGCTATACTATGCTTTCACAACTTGACTTCAAAATATTTGGTTTGGAGACCATCAAAGATCAATATGTGCATGATGCTGATTTTAAAGATGTAATGCAGAATTGTAAAGAAGGAAGAATGTGGAACAAGTTTGTCGTTAACGATGGATTTGTGTTTCGTGCTAATAAGCTATGCATTCCAGCTAGCTCCGTTCGTCTTTTGTTGTTGCAGGAGGTGCATGGAGGAGGATTAATGGGACACTTTGGCGTGAAGAAGACAGAGGACGTACTTGCTACACATTTCTTTTGGCCAAAGATGAGACGGGATGTTGAGTGTTTTATTTCTCGATGCACTATATGTCAAAAAGCTAAGTCACGACTCAATCCTCATGGTTTATATATGCCTTTGCCTGTACCTAGTGTTCCTTGGGAGGATATATCTATGGACTTTGTTTTAGGTTTACCTCGAACAAAGAAGGGGAGGGATAGCATATTTGTTGTCGTGGATAGATTCTCGAAAATGGCACACTTTATACCATGTCATAAAAGCGATGATGCTGTTAATGTTGCTGATTTGTTCTTTCGTGAAATTATTCGCTTGCATGGTGTGCCAAATACTATTGTTTCAGATCGTGATACTAAATTTCTTAGCCACTTTTGGAGATGTTTATGGGCTAAGTTGGGGACTAAACTGCTTTTTAGTACTACTTGTCACCCCCAAACTGATGGACAAACTGAAGTAGTCAATAGAACGTTGTCTACTATGCTTAGGGCTGTTTTGAAGAATAATAAGAAAATGTGGGAGGAATGCCTGCCTCATATTGAATTTGCTTATAATCGTTCATTGCATTCTACTACTAAGATGTGCCCTTTTGAAGTTGTGTATGGTTTCCTACCTCGTGCACCTATTGATTTGTTGCCTCTTCCATCTTAGGAGAAGGTTAATTTTGATGCTAAACAACGTGCTGAATTGATTTTAAAAATGCATGAGTTAACTAAGGAAAACATTGAGCGCATGAATGCTAAATATAAACTTGCTGGAGATAAGGGTAGAAAACATGTTGTGTTTGCACCTGGAGATCTTGTTTGGTTACATTTGCGTAAGGATAGATTTCCTGATTTGCGCAAATCAAAGTTAATGCCACGTGCTGATGGTCCCTTTAAGGTGTTAGAGAAAATAAATGATAATGCATATAAACTTGAGCTGCCTGCAGGTTTTGGGGTTAGTCCCACTTTTAACATTGCAGATTTGAAGCCTTATTTGGGTGAGGAAGATTAACTTCTGTCGAGGACGACTTCATTTCAAGAAGGGGAGGATGATGAGGACATCAATACAATTGTTACACCCACAGCCCCTGCTGCTATACATACTGGACCAATTACTAGAGCTCGTGCACGCCAACTAAATTACCAGGTACTTTCGTTTCTTGGTAATGATTCTAATGTTCATGAGAATATGATGCTGCCTAAATTGGATACATTTGTTTTGCTTACAAATGAAGGGCCTAGCTTGGAGAAGGATGAACATTGGAGCAAGAACAAGCATGGAGATGATGGCATGCACAAGGGGAACAAGAACGGAGTTACAAGTGATGATTTCAGGACTTTGAAGCCACCATAATGGGTGCATGAAGCCTTGGACGAAATATACAAGATGCCACTTCACAAATTTTGTCCCGAGGCTATTTTAGGTGCTGCGTCACCTTATTATTGGGCCAGGCCCATGTAATTTCGAAATACATAAGTATAGGCTATTTTTAGAGTCCGTATGTGTGGGGAAACAAGAGATAGGGTTGATTTCGGACCCCTCCACCAAGGGCCACGAAATTCCCCCCCTCTTCCTCCATATATACAGCCCTTAGGGCATCGTTTAGACTTTGGGTTGTGTTTAGATTAAAAGTTCGCCATAGCTGCAACTTCGCGTACTTCGTTTGTGTTCAACGACCAGACAAAGGCGTCACAGAACCCCACCTTGATCAATAAAGCTTTCATCTTATATTCGCAATATCCAGATTGCAATCTCAGTTTCTTGCTTGTTCTTCGTTTGCTCGCAGGAAACAGACCCTCGTGGTCAGGTTGATCGAGCTCGCGTGGTCAATAACCTCTCGGAGTTGGTTTAGCGATTGCTAAGGCGCGACGTCCTCGCACGTTCGTAGTCGGATCGTCAAAGTCGACTTCCACCAAAGCGAAATCCATCATCTCATCGAAAGATCGGGACCCCCACCTCTATCACCCTCGTGGTCAGGTTGATCGTGCTCCGGCGTGGTCAATAACCTCTCGGAGTTGGTTTAGCGATTGCTAAGGCGCGACGTCCTCGCACGTTCGTAGTCGGATCGTCAAAGTCGACTTCCACCAAAGCGATATCCATCATCTCATCGAAAGATCGGGACCCCCGCCTCTATCAAGTGGTATCAGATTTCCAGGTTGCTCGGTGAGATTTTACAGTTTTTCGTAGTTTAGATCGAGTCTGTTCTTCATACCTACAGTCCACGAAAAAGCCACACAAAAAAAATTAGGGTTAGTTCATCATATCCGAACCAATCTGAGCCTTTGCATAATCTTTTTAGGGTTTTGCTTTATTGAATTTGCGGTTGCATCGTCGTGTCTAGTTGCTGGTCTTAGAGTCTAGTCTTTTAGAGTTTCGAGTTCTGGTCATAAGTTGTCACGCTGCCGCCGCACCATCATCATCGCCCCTGCCATCTACCACCACCGCTTATCCGCCACCGCTTCGAATCCGTATCTATATACCACCACCGCTGTCATATACTACCACCGCTGCCATCTACCACCATATATCCACCACCAATCCGAGTTCTTGTCATATTAGGTTTGTTTTCGAGATCCATCTAGATTCCGATTCGTGTTTCCTTGCCGGAGTAGGTTTCGGAAAAAAAAAACGCATTTTTCGAAAACCACCCTCCGTTTAGGCCCAAAATTTGAGTGCTAAGGTCCGGAAACCACCCTCCGTTTAGGCCCAAAAATTTTCGAAAACGCATTTTTCGAAAAAATTTCTGGCTATCCTATTTTTAGGTGTTTCTGAGTGTTTTGAGACAGGTGCCATTATAGGAAGTTTTTTTTGACCCGTTTCCAGTTTTTGGGTCCGGGCAGTCGAAAAAACGAAAAAAAAAAATTGGTCGAAAAAATTTCGTGCCCATCCTGTTAGTTTGACCTAGGAAGAGTTTTGAGAC